>NC_091163.1:8500662-8615662 GCF_040958095.1 Procambarus clarkii
GGAAAAACACTAGACTAAAAAAATGTTCAAACATTATTAGGAGCTACTTTGTACAAATATAATAGATTATTAAACAATATATTTACATACGTAGCATTAGCAATTAAAAACAAAACTTACATGGGGCCTGTCCGGGAGTTGAACCCGGGACCTCTCGCACCCTAAGCGAGAATCATACCCCTAGACCAACAGGCCACGGAAGTTATCCCCTAACTTCAAAAACTTAATGACTCATTGTCAATGTAAAAATGATTAAATTTAATTCAATGTGTCAGGGGACAGATAGCCAGAGTGTATTTATACGTTAGGCTTACCTCGAGACATCCCCCCCCAAGGTTGGAACCCCTACATCAAGCTAACTCCTGGGTACCTATTTACTGCTAGGTGAACCGAAGCATTAGGTGAAAGGAAACGTACTCGACCTTTCTAGCCTGCCAAGAACCCCCGATTGTGATTAGGAAAAGAAGACAACTGTACTACGAAGGTGGTGTACCATTGAAAGGGTTGTATATATATATATATATATATATATATATATATATATATATATATATATATATATATATATATATATATATATATATATATATATATATATATATATATATATGTCGTACCTAGTAGCCAGAACGCACTTCTCAGCCTACTATGCAAGGCCCGTTTTGCCTAATAAGCCAAGTTTTCATCAATTAATTGTTTTTCGACTACCTAACCTACCTAACCTAACCTAACCTAACTTTTTCGGCTACCTAACCAAACCTAACCTATAAAGATAGGTTAGGTTAGGTTAGGTAGGGTTGGTTAGGTTCGGTCATATATCTACGTTAATTTTAACTCCAATAAAAATAATTTTACCTCATACATAATGAAATGGGTAGCTTTATCATTTCATAAGAAAAAAAATAGAGAAAATACAATAATTCAGGAAAACTTGGCTTATTAGGCAAATCGGGCCTTGCATAGTAGGCCAAAAAGTGAGTTCTGGCTACTAGGTACGACATATATATATATATATATATATATATCAGGGGTATTAGGCAATATATATATGCATAAGCTCATATACCCATACTGTATATGCAGCGCTGCATTATTTGGATACATGATAAAACAGTTAATACTGATAGTTCCTTGAACATGTAATTTTGGTTACTTTATCCAACTTTGTTGTCTATCCAAATATAACACCTCATCCACTTGGTCCTTATATCCATCGCACAATGGATATGTCTATACATTTTACATAACAATGGCCAAAATAAATTAAATAAAAGATCGTCTTAAATGGAAGTGAATCTGCCTGGGAAAATGTGGCAAGTAAGGTGCCTCTGGGAATTTGTAACATCTGCTGATGTAGATTTGACTAAGTGTAAACTCTGTCAACAGAACTATTCGCATACTTTGCGTCATTATATAATGGAATGTGAAAAAATCGCGGAATTTAGAGATAACACCATCAATAGTGTCCAAGAAATGTGTAAGTACTTCATTCATAATGATGTGCTGGCCGAAATCTTAGCGAAGTATCTAAAATTTGCTTACTGTAGGTAATGCCTGCACATGAGTGTAAAGCTGCCGCCCAGTTGGGTGGGTGTGCAGCAAGACTAGTAACTGTGTGACTCACTATAGATGTAAAGTGCCTTGTATAGTGACTGTTGTGAGCCTCTTGTTGAATCACTTGTGACACAAAAGATTATTGATGTGTGTATTTGTGTGGGTGATTAAATATGTATGTGTATGTATATGTGTATACGTATGTACATGTATGCATGAGTATGTGTACATGTATATATAACATTAATAGTTTTGTAACTAGCGTCAAAAGATTGGTATTTGCTTAGCTAAACGAACTAGAGGGTTCAGTTCCTGAACCGATTATGTGCCTCTGTAATCCTTTACACCACCGCCCACGGGATGGGTATGGGCTGCATAATAAAGAAAGAAATTGAATTGAATTGCAAGGTTCCATCTTGGGGCCAACCCTTCTCGTCATATACTGTATATCAATGACATAGATGAGAATATTACAAACCAGATTATCAAATTTCCAGATGACACTAACATCTATGGTAAAGTAGGAAGCGAGAACGATACTGAGACCTGCAAAGAGACCTGCACGAACTCTACAAATAATCAGAAGATTAACAAATGCTCTCTAATATTGAATAGTGCAAGACCTTGCATATTTGGCATAACAGTACACATCACAACCATCAAATTAACTTTACTACTATGCAGCAGATTGAAGAAGAAACGTACCTTGGGGTCTGAATCCACCATTGAAAATTGCATAGGTGGAGTGAAAGTAAAAAAAAAAAGGCAACCAAACCCTAAGAATAGTCAAACGAACCTTAGAATTGAAGGAAAAGAAGGTGGTGATTCAAGTACAAGTCTCTGGTTCGCCCCCATCTGGACTACTGTACCTAAACATGGAGCCCTCATCTTCAAAAGAACTTATCTGCAGTGGAGATATACGTTCTATAACGTAGAACGACAAAAATCACCCCAGAACTAAGTCGACCCTCATACCACGAACGGTTGAGGGCCACAGAATAAAAAACATTGCCAACCAGTCATTGAAACTTTAAAAATACTGACCTTCTTTAAAAGGTCACATGTAACACACAAGGGGCAACAGCTTCACACTCAAAAGGCCACAACGTAGGACAGTAGGAGATGATTTTCACGCATAAGCTTATAAATCCATGGAACCGCCTACCCGCCGATGCAGTAAATGCCAAAACATTACTGCGGTTCAAAATCTAATTGGAAAAAATACCCAGGAAAAATGGGCGGGACCTTTCAGAAGCCGCTGGCCTCCAGTCCCTGTCGTGGCCACTAAATATATGGTGGCTCTCGGGTAAATTCAGGTCTACATCAGCAGTCTGATATATGGAATTGCTAGATTTCACTATGCCTCAGATCTACAAAGTTTTTGTTGAAGTTCTTGGTCTATTAATGTTCTCAGATTGCTTATAAGTAGTCTAAGGTCATAGTCAACGGCATTAAAAGCAGATTCTTTGGCTATATCATTAGTTCTGTCAATCATTCGGAGGCCAACATTAGATAGAATCTACATTCTATCGCTCTAGGAAGTGATGTGGTGGAGGCTGACTCCATACACAGTTTCAAATATAGATATGATAGAGCCCAGTAGGCTCAGGAATCTGTACACCAGTTGATTGACAGTTGAGAGGGGGGGACCAAAGAGCCAAAGCTCAACCCCCGCAAGCACAATTAGGTGAGTACATGAAATGGACTGTTATCATTAATAATTTTGTTGTACTTGAAAACAGACACTGGAATACCTAGATTTAACTAAATTTCAGGCTTATCACACTTATCACAGATTTAGGCATCTTGTCCATATAATAATGCTGGACATGTCAGATGGTATCCATACAAACAAGATTCTGAAACTCTCTACCAAAATTACGACTAACACCACGCCTGTGATGTGCATTTATCTCGACCGTGACAGGACTCGAACCTGCAATCTTCGGATCCGAAGTCCGACGCCTTATCCATTAGGCCACACGGTCCTATGTGAACCATCTAATTTACTAAAATAAATTACTTTTGAATCACAATTATCGGTATTATAAAACCCGATATAATAATGTTTATTTTTGTCTGAGATAGGAAAACTATATACGCATCGAAGTACATCGAAGTACATAGTACCTTCCCCCCCCCCCCCTTCCCCAAGCATACAACTCTACAACAGCTGCCTAACTTCACGCAACTATATTTACTACTATGGGCGGACAGCTGTATTAGGTGAAAGGAAACATACCCAAACATTTCTGTCCCCACCTGGAATATGTAAATCTCTAAAATAGTAACATGCAATAATTATATGACATTTTAACTAACAACATTCGAACATTTCAGCAGGACCAACAGTATTGGCGTATATAGTTCACAAATCATTTTGTCAATCAATTTCTTCTCTCAAGCCCTTCTTTTGCTAATTGTAGACAATAACGTGGCTCAAGATATCATGACCCAACCACATATCAGAAGATAGAGTAACGACGTTTCGGTCCCTCCTGGACCATTAAGTCGTATATCGGTGATATCAATTTGCTGTATGGTGCCTATTAATCTTGTTTAAATTACCAATCAAGCTGTCAATGTAATCAATCAGAGCTTTAATATACCAATGTGCTTTAATATACTTACTAATCTCTCTCATCTCATTTTTTTCTTGCAATGTATCTGTTATTTTATTAATTCTGCTAGAATTTACCTACTTAAAATTATGTTAGATTAAGGACCTGCACGAAACGCTGCGCGTATTAGTGGCTTTATAAGATTGTAAACACCACGCTATGTATTCTCATAAACCCAATGTACCTTCTTGTATATAAATAAATAAATAAATAAATAGTATATGATATAACTCGTTGTGCTAACTCATCAGGTATATCATTCATTCAAAGACCAATGTGATATGGAATCCAGATGAGATCAACTTTGATGCCATCATTAATTATTTTGCTGTAGTTGTGTATAGCTTCAGGCACAAGAATGGTCGAGCACAATTAAAGATGACAAATTAATGGGAAAACTTCGGATAAACGCCTGTCAGTGCAAGAAATATAACTAGTAGTTCGGTCTGAGTTCGGCCCAGGTGTTTACTTGAACGCCCCATACAAATTATGAGGCATCACTCATTGTGATGTCTCAAGAATGTCAGCAATGTCTCATGAATGTCATCACAACAACAACAACGGCAGCACCTTTGGGCTGGCTCAGGGAGCCACCCCTGTACATGGTCTTGGAAGACTGCTCTGTGAGCAGAGTATCAATTTGGCTTAAGGCGTTGTTAGACTTAGTAATTGCGATGATCGGGTTGGGCTACCGTTATCTGTGGCAGGTGGCTGCAAATGACTGATTTTCCCGATCCTGAGCGCTCCAAATGCAAACTCTTTATTTCAATTTATTCAGTTTGAATAACTTCCTCGATATCCTTGCTGTGAGAGGTGGTGGAAAGGTACAGAGGAACATTTTGGGCTAGGGAGGTACAGGTTTGGGCTAGGTTTGGGCACATTGTTTAGCTATTCAAGTTATAACATTCTCGTTACCGCGAATGCTGTAACTTGCATAGTTACAGTAGTTACCGACCTTAACATATACATCATCAGTTTAATTACAGCTTTATTAGTAGTCTACTTAGTTTATTAGAACCCCGTTCCTCCCAGTTTTATTACCAGTAATAAAACTAGCACCCATGTTGTGTCTGACAACGAGCCCAGAAACTGAAAAAATACATTTGTTTAGCTAAGTTACAATATTGAAAAACTATTGTTGTAGAACGTATCCACAGATAGTGATTTAAGTGCTTCAACAATGGCAATTTACAATGTACTAGTTACTTAATCTGGTAACATAGTCACACAATGGGATATACTAAAAACCAGTGTTCAGTGGCGAAGCAAATTTTTGACCAAATAATAAAGGCAGTAGTTTAATTACAGTACACAATAGTGATGAAATAAGCAAGTTAAAGACCTGCAGGCAATGCGAACTGAAAGGTAATGTGACCGCTGTTTGTATTTAGCTTGAGAGAGCTAGCTAGCATATTTGGCTATACATATACCTCATTCCAGACTTAAGATTTCACCAGGATTTATGTAAGACACCAGGACTGGTGTCTTATTTCACCAGGACAAGAATGTAGTACTAAAATCCTTGTAATATATTTTGTAATATGTACTAAGTGGCAACTATTGAGTTAATGTAAATGTATTTTTAATATAAAAATAATATTTATGAATAGTTTGGATTTGTAAGCCACTATAGGGACCTGTTATAGAAGAGGGTAGAAATACCCTAAGTTACTCTATCCTATTGTGATGTATTTTGTTATCTTATTAACTTATTTGAACTTGAACTTGAATCTCCTAGCTCGGCTCTCTATTTTTTATATATGAAAGCCATATATGGCGTTCCACCGCAAGAGAAGATGGCTCAAATATAAAATAAGGTACATTTATCTATATTAGCAACAAATTAAGGTCAATATATAATTTAATTATAGTTCATAATCGAATATATTATAATTTTTCTAAGCTCTATATATTATTTAGTCCATTTAAAGCATATTCCGTATCCTAGGCGTATTTGCTGCAGGGTATATACGGAATGCATTTACCTTACGTCTATACATTTTTTTAATTATTGTAACTTTTGAGATCAAAGGGTTTCGTAAGGTTGACTGAGGCTTAGAAGCTGAAAGTTCTGTATGGGGGTAGGTAAAGTGGAGTACTGTATATATATTAACAACCTCAGCATTGATGTAACGTGCTTAGCTAAATCATTTTTGTTGATGAGTTTCTGAGCCAATTACGTTCTTTTTACCACTAACAATGAGTATCGAGTTGGTTGGGGGGCGGGGGGGGGGGGGAGATGGTGAATAACACACAGAGATTACACTAACGTGATGCATCAAATGAACAAATCGAATCCTTATCACGGCCCTTGTGGATTTGTTCAGATGGTGAATAAATTAACTAAACTAAAAGTGCTGAAGGTTGGAAGCTTCGTGGTTTCCAACCACAGATAACGGTAACCCATCCTGATCTTGGTGATTGCTGCCAAACTGACGATGGTTCCCAATACTATAGTAATAAAAGATTACGTTGTTGCTTGTGGGTAAGGGAGGTTGAAGTCATTGTAGAATCTTGAATTCTACATGTCTAGTGCTAATGTGCAGATGGTTATTTCATTTGGAAAAAAAAAAGTTACCTTCGACGAGGATGGGATTCGAACCCACGCAGGGAGACCCTATTGGATTAGCAGTCCAACGCCTTAACCACTCGGCCACCTCGTCTGGTAGGCATGGAAATTATTTTGAAATTTTGTCTATAAATAATATGACAACCAACTCTCCAATTTATAGTTAACTCAAATAATTCAGTTACTGGAGAACATCCCCAGATGACGTGGAGCAGGCGCATGTGTTGCATGGTTGGGCCCGAGGCTGCCTGACTCACCTCCCATCCATGCACAGCCCCGCCCATCAACATGATACTTACCTATAAGTGTCTAAAGCTAGGCATAGTGAGCACCTGGCACCGCTCCTGTGCCGGGTAAGTCCACTACGGGCTCACCATAGCCCGTGCTACTTGCCCCGCTCCTGTGCCAGGTAAGTTACAGGCTCACCATATCCTGTGCTACTTGGAACTTGTTCTTTATATCCTAATAGCTGAATCTATAACAACAACAACAACGGATAGTGAGGTCTAGCTTTAGCTCTCTATACCCCCTTGTTGTACCGGCTGCGTTATAACTATTCTAACGTTTGAATTCTTTGTCGAATCTGCACTTAAAGTAGTGGATGGAGGCGGTTTCCACAACTTCTTCCTACACTACATTCCAATTTAAGGTAAAGTAGATAGATGAAGATAGATTAAGATAGGTTAAGGTACAGTGATAGATTCAGTTTTGCCCGAAACGCTACGCGTACTAGTGACTGTACAAGAATGTAAGAACTCTTGTATATATCAATAAAAAAAAAAAACTTGTTGACCCTCCCGTACAGGGTGTGAGTATTTTCATTCATTCTTTCGACTCCACTTGTGTCTTCATGTCCTACGTGTTCTAAATTTTAAAAGGTTATCCTTGTCCACCAGCATTGCGTAATAGTGGCTTTAGGCATTGTATGTACTAGCTCTATCTATATATCAATCCATTAATGTAACATCACTTGTATGTATATACCTTACCTGAATAAACATCTGAATCTGAATCTGAATCTATTCCCCTCAGTATCTTGTATGTTGTGATTACGAGTGATCATAATACACTTCACAACTGTATTAGTGAATGCTCAGTTACTAATGATTTTTAGACCAAATGGCATGACATATACCTGGACCTTTGTAACTATTTCATTCACTCGCTGTTAGTATTAGACATTTTCATGATGTTCACAATATTTGGTTGTGCCTAGGCTAGAATGCTAGACTCTTACCCAATCATATACATAATGTTTTTTTTGTATACACTTATTGCATGCATGATTAATTTTGCATGTATGTAAAATGTACATGTACATATATATATACATGTACACATATATACATGTATATATATATATATATATATATATATATATATATATATATATATATATATATATATATATATATATATATATATATATTGACATGTACACGGGTGAAACTTTGCGGAAGTGACTTGCTCTAAGACAATCTCAGGTTCCTACTGGTGCCAAATAGTTTATTTTCTATTGTTATATCGTATCGCAATAGTTTCCATCTGCCTCACATGCTGATAGGCTCGGGAACATTTCTCTCTAGTTGACCGTCCTAGCCTACTGTAAGCTACATATTCTCTTTACGAAATGTTAGGCTACACGTGTTGTTTATATCTGAATATATTGATCGCGCAGCAGAATCACTAAAATCAGTGACTCAGTTTTTGCGGAAATGATCACAGGGCTATGGAAACACGTGTTGACGGCTGTGTGATGACACACACATGATAGACTATATACATTCGGCAAACCGTACACATTCGTTGGCACATCTGCACATGCATGGGCTCCTTGCAAGCTAACAACCAGTCAGCGTAATTTGATTACAGTTTAATACTAACACCCACCCCATCAGCGTAAGCGCTTAGTCCACTCACTGACCTTTGAGATCAGCACGATACTTCTTAATGATAAGAGCTCCTCTAACAACGTAATCTTAGACTTTGACCTAATGATAAGATCAAAGAAAGGGAGGGATCCTTTATTTTTAAATGTTTGACTACATCTTCACACTTTACGCTTTCACCTTTATTTTAACTGGGCAATTGTTCGGTTTTATTCTGCGCACTCTTTATTTTGTACATAATACAGTACAGTATTTTGCTTTGATATCATTCGTTGTACAATGTACAATAGTACTTCATATATCACTGATTGTGTGTGCATTAAAACTTCTCTCAGCACGGAGTGTGTAACTTTAACTGAGTCTGCTTTACGTAGGACTGAATGAAGTCTGAAATGATCGCAATTTGCCTTGAACTGCGTTTACCGCTCCACTGCATAAGTCTAATTATACCAGTCTCATCCTTGTATCCCACACACATGCACACCACTTTCAAATTTATGTTATGGTGCTGAACATGATTTTGACTAGAGATTATTATTATTATTATTATTATTATTATTATTATTATTATTATTATTATTATTATTATTATTATTTTAAATTGTAGTGGGAACATAATCTGGAAAGTTATTTTATATTTTTTACGTGGTTTTGTTCAAGAACCATATAACCCAATTTATTTTATACAGGCCATCATTTAACTGTATAGTCACCACATTAAATTAAGCATGATTCCATACAATGAAATAGTATTTTACTGAACTAGTATATGAAACATAAAATAATATACAACTTAATAAAGATCTGCTTGAGTTGTAGGCTGCAGATTTCAATAAGTTAAAAACAGTGATGTGAACTAAGGAAATCAACTTTATACAACAGTTTATAGTAATTTTTATGGGCCTCCTAGAATTTATAATTTAGAGTGTTTCATGCAGAGGTTATTTTTCCTATAATTATGTTGTGTGTACTATCACTTTTATGGTGATTCTGAAGATTTAATACACATACATTGACAATTCATCAATTCATTTAAGCATTCAGAGACAAATGTAAAACAGAATGCATGGAAGAAAAATTGAATCTATCATTAACGATTTTACTATATATCTTTGCCTTGCTTCAGACAGAAGCAAAGCATGTTACCGTTGTCATGTGGCATAGAGTGCAGTCACGGATGATACAGTCACTGATCTAACTCAACAATTTTCTTTGACAGTTTTGGTGGCTTTTAAAGAATCTCAATTTTGGTTTCCTCTTAATTATCTTTTAACGGAAGTGCTCTCACTAGTTCCACTAGCCGTACATCTTAGTGGTGGAGGAAGGCATGTGCTGGAGACCACAGGTACTCACCTAGTTGTGTTTGCGGGGGTTGAGCTCTGGCTCTTTGGTCCCGCCTCTCAACTGTCAAGCAACTGGTAGGTACAGGCGCCTGACCAGCTGGAGAGCACACTAAACTGGATACAGTCGATCTTGTAATATATGAAGGCAGAGACGCATGTATTCATGATTAACGCCTCCCAGCGCGCATTTTCTAACTCTGCCTTTTCTTCTATTTAGATAGCACTTATAGTTTTATATTGTTTTATATCACTATATCATATATTATATATAGTTTTCTATATATAGGGGGGGGGTACCACCTCTGGTGCAATTATAGGCACCCACAGCCTCAAAGAAGGGAACACAGAGCACTCAGAGAAAAACTTGCCATTTAACTCTGAATACGTATGATTGTTTCTATATACTATATATATATATATATATATATATATATATATATATATATATATATATATATATATATGAACCATTATATGGTTCATTATATATATATATATATATATATATATATATATATATATATATATATATATATATATATGAACCATTATATGGTTCATTATATATATATATATATATATATATATATATATATATATATATATATATATATATATATATATATATATATGAACCATTATATGATTCATTTTATATATATATATATATATATATATATATATATATATATATATATATATAATATTTTATATCTATTTATATATATTTATATTTATATATATTTATACTGTATTTTATATTTAATATCCGCCAACATAAAATTCCAATTCGGGCAACAACAACAAAAAATCCAAATCCCCCGCAAAAAAATCCACTTTCGCCCATAAAAAAATCTAAATCCGCCATCAAAAATAAAAAGTCCAAATCAACCAAGAAAAATCCGTGGTGGCCGAGTGACTTAAGACGCTGCCAGGAAGATGGTGGTGTTTGATGGCTTGGGCATTAAGGAGCGGATATTTTACGAATGGTACGAGTGTGTGTGTGTCTCAAGATTGAGACTAAGGAGCAGCTGAGACAACTTGTCCTGCTGGAAACATGTACTTGAAGGAATAGCAAGTATAGGAGTCATTAATGTCGAAAAAGCATCACTATACGATGCTTGACCGTTTCACGAGTTTCACAGCCAGAAAATTGTATATTATCAATGTCATGAACATTAAAAGGGGAAACAGCAAACTTACAGGATTACAGTGATGGAGGCGAGGTGTTAGGACCCAGAGGGTGATGCGTACAACCCCTCTCACTTTCAGTAGCCGACTGACCAGGACAGCTGACATGACCGGGACATGAAGGGTCATGCGAGCCTCCGTGGATCCTGTGTCAGATTCTAATTTGGTTGATATTCCCAGGATTAATATATACGATTAACCTTTATTATTACGATTTTATTATTATTTTGTTATTATTGTATATATAGAGGTATGTAAATTGTCCATTTATTGTGGAAGGACCTTTTTGTAGAAATTGGTTTAGCTGCACCATTTTGCAGTTTAATAGACCTAAAATCTAAAATAAAGTGAAATCTAGACTAGTTGTTCCATCTATCATCATACCACTATCTAAGAAGAGCCGCATATATTTGGGTTATCCCATACAGTCATAGACTTTAGACGTTACTGCTGGACGATTAAGACTAGGCTTCAAGTATCTCTGGAAGCGTTCATCACCTGCTAATGTATATCTGACCACATGTAAATTTTGTCAGAAAACTCTTCCCATACCTTATGTTATATCTTTAAAAGATCGAATGTGACGTATAAATAGGAAAACAGCTTCAGGCTCAACAAGCCACACTGTAATTATACAAAGCGCTACAGTTTCAAGGTCTGTAAGCCACAATGTGCATTTTCACCCATAGGGTTATAAGCCCATAGAAAGGCGGGAGCATTATGAGAATTTCATCATGAACACAAGAGTGAATAAAGTAGCAGTGATACTGAATGTCCCCATCTAGCAGGATGGTTAGTCATACAGGGCCATATGTTCAGTAGCCTGCACTGGCAAATTTTGGGTACATTATGAGGATATCTTCAAGAACACGAGAGTGAATAAAGTAATTGCAAAGCTCCAGGTACCTCATGCCAACGGGTCTGAATGGTCTGATAACTGGGCATTCGGTGATGTAGTGTGGGAGATCATGCCGCAGTTCCAGGCTGCTTATACTAGCAGTGCTTGCATATTGCTGAAGCAGCATGTCGGCATAGTCTACAGGTGAATGGTAATCAAGTTGACGACTGCTAGCATGAGAAATCTTTTTAATTTTATTCCACATTTGGGATGAGGATGTTGCATGATTGATGCCTTGCAGAAACTGTTCCCAGTGCTGGGAACCTGTTCGGTTAGCTCTCTAAACTCACCCTCAACATATTAAGAAATATGTTGAGGGTGTCAGCTGTTTTATGTGTTATACTGCTCAGCTAGGAATAGAACTCTGTCATGCAGGGGCTTATTAAGGCGTGAGTCAGTGAACCACCTCTGTCCCTTCCTCACTGTTTTGGGTCTTGTGGATTTTACAATAATGTCATAAAGACGGTAAATCACTTCAGTAACCAGGTCCTCATATAATGCATTGACAGTAGTAAAACAGTAAGTGTTATACCATTCAGAAATGCGGTATTTGAAGTGCATGTGTAAATTTTCAGGGATATTGATTATTTTTCTTTCAAAACTTTAGGCTTGACATTATTGATGGTGTATGAACTGAGGATGGGAAAATGATCACTAATTCGTGAACAATTGCTCCTCCGACAGCATTATCAATGAGACCGTGACCAATGACATAATCAAGTCTGCCACCCATGAGGTGTGTGACGTTAGATGAGTCAAAGTTGTATATGGACATGTTATTGTCTCTTAAGACATTTAACAAAAACCTTACCATTTCTATTTGTTTTGGTGTCACTCAGGCTAGTGTGTCTAGCATTAAAATCACCCATGACAATGATTTGAGAGCTGCTGGTGATTTTTGGAAGAGAAGCTTCCACCATTTGATCGCACCTTACATATATATTAACTAAGTTAAGAAACCCGGTCGCTGTAGCAATTTGAAACTGCTGATAATAAGAGTCGTCACTTTTGTGGTTTTTAACATGTTTACACACTAGGTTACTTTTAACATACGTCAAGATACCGACATCATGTGAACCAGCATTTGAGAATGCTACATAACCTGAGAGTTTGGGTGGTCGAAATTGTACATGCAAGGACATTAGAATCAGCTGGAAACAATTCTCAGGAAGAAAGGGATTCTTTGATAAACTGCTGGTTTCCTGTCCCCGCCTAGGCCAATAAAGATGGTGGTAAAAGTCAGGTAAAAGGTAAAAGTCAGTGTGTAACTAACGCGAATTTATTGATAACTTTATCATTTATATTCAAGAAATGTCAATGTATTTAAGGTGACATAGCCTAAATCCTAGCCAGGAACCCTAAGTTTCACATGATAAAGACAGTGCTTGTACTGTCTACAAGTTCCTTACTTCCTTACATGTCCTACATAGTCATAATGGCTTAGCGCTCTCTCTTGATAAATAAATGCCTTATCTTATTTCCTTATCTCATAACCTTGTAGCTTAATGTAATTAGATTACTACCCTTGATAAGTGATCCCAAATCTGAGGCAAATTAAACAGTAACTAGCTGACCGCAATCCATCGAAGACGTTTGACCTAGAGCTACTAAGCTCTACTAAGAGCTACTCTTATCTACTAAGAGCTACTCTTATCTACCAAGAGAAATGAGTACGGAGCTCATTGTTTTCCTCTTAGTCATTATCTAGGTTACAGATACACGCTATGGGCAGTGCAACCAGCACTACACCCCAAAGCCCGGTTGATCTACAGAAAACCTTCATTGTAACACCCAAAATAAACCTTGGAACAAGACCGTAGCTACTCGAAAATGAAACTTGCTGTCCTAATACATCATTGGGGACCAGTTCCCGAACCCATCATGTGATTGTCATACATTTGGATTCGTTCTCGACTCACAAACGGGGATTCTGGGCACAAATGAAAAAAAAAACACCTGCTAGCGAGTCACCCCGCGTGAACACCTGCTAGCGAGCCACTCCGCGTGAACACCTGCTAGCGAGCCACTCCGCGTGAACACCTGCTAGCGAGCCACTCCGCGTGAACACCTGCTAGCGAGCCACTCCGCGTGAACACCTGCTAGCGAGCCACCCCGCCTGAACACCTGCTAGCGACCCACCCCGCCTGAACACCTGCTAGCGAGCCACCCCGCCTGAACACCTGCTAGCGAGCCACCCCGCCTGAACACCTGCTAGCGACCCACCCCGCCTGAACACCTGCTAGCGAGCCACTCCACGTGAACACCTGCTAGCGAGCCACCCCGCGTGAACACCTGCTAGCGAGCCACCCCGCCTGAACACCTGCTAGCGAGCCACCCCGCCTGAACACCTGCTAACGACCCACCCCGCGTGAACACCTGCTAACAAGACTCCAGAACACGAAGCACACATGTCGTTGAAGTGAAAATCCTTTACATTTGCCATGTTATACTTTTCATCTGATCATAACAGAGCCCGAGGTCACTAGGTTTTTGTTCTGGAGAGTAGAGTGGAGAAAGTGGCGGATACAACAGGTCATGAAATAAAAAATTCAGTGGTATTCCCACTATTGCTACTCTTTGTCAGAGAATAGCGCCGCTGCCAAAATGAAACGCCCCAGTTAATATCGGGCTAGGCTTCCGTTACCGTACGCATATAACTCTCTTAAAGAACTGTTTTGAATCTGTTATGTATGTTCTAGTTTGGCGTGTGTGTGTGTGAACAGTTTGTCTCGTGGAAAAGTAAACCTGGTCTGATGTCTTAAACCTGGTCTTTGATGTCTTAAGAAACATGTCTTACCTGACAGCACCTGAGGAGAGGGTGCCCCAGATTAGACCCAGGCACAAGGTCACATATCACTATGTAGTCAGGATTAAGACAGATAAAGACCATATTTTCGGATCAGATCTCACTCAATGCCTATTCACAGAGGAATACGGAATTTAGAAGTAAATTTGGAAAGTTAAAAGCTCTCCTGCAAGAGTGAGGATAGTTATGTATGTCAGCTCCAGTGTTTCTCAAACTATGCAATGCCCTCCGAGAAATATTTAATACTATGCACCGCAGGTTTGTTGTATGAGACTGGCTCTGATCTCAATTCAGCTCGTCTCACTCCTAATGTTAGTCACTTGTTCACTTTAACTCACGTAATGGATGAGAAAGCTGAAATGAAACGAGAAAGTTGCATTTCACTTCAACGCCGTCTCTATCAACACATATTAGCGCACATAAATTGTATGTCAATCTGGGTTTTTATGGCCTTTCCTCCTACGGTATATTATCATCTGAATGAATAAACTTTAATGGATCTTGTTCTCTAAGACTGAGGAACATCTTTATGACTTTTTTTACAAGCATAAAACCACTGAACACATACTAAGCAAAATACTGGACTGAATGCTAATCTATTTAACTGCTATTGAACTAGAAACCTCCGGTTTTCAATGTGAATATTAAACTGGATGTTCTCTGACGCGATATGAAGCCTCTTGCCAACGGAAGCTGTTCAGACCCTAATTACACATGACAGCTGTGTTTTTCCCCGAGATTACATGCTTCCAAAACATTTGACATTTTTACAGAACTGCTTAACAGGAACATAGTTATCTAGTAATTACCGGGTATATAATAATTCGTTTTGTCGGGGACACACTATATATGCATTATATATATATATACACGTGGAATATGAAATCCTCCGAGAAACGGCCAGAGAGAAGGATCTAGCAGTTGAAATAACACCGAATCTGTCTCCTGAAGCCAACACATAAAGGATATCATCAGCGGCGTATGCGAAAATTTCTAACATTATAATTGCCCTTATAAATTTATGTAAGGAATCATTTAGAGCCTTGTGTACCACATATGTGAGACCAATCCAGGAGTATGCAGCTCCAGCGTGGAGTCCACACCTAGTCAAGCACAAGACGAAGATGGAAAATGTTCAAAAGTGAGAAGGAAATAACGTGGTAAGATGAGAGGAGAAGGAGAGATATGGGAAAAACACGAGATAGGGTAAATCCGCAGCATAAAATTTACAAGAGTAGGAGAGAGAGCGCAGAAAAAAAGGAGAGCCGGGTGAAGAGTAGAGGGGCAGCGGGACCTAGACACCCGCAGTACCCTACTATTTAGTTCCAAATATGATAACATATCCTACTTTAAACCATAAAACAATGGGCCTGTCCGGGATTTGAACCCGGGACCTCCTGCACCCAAAGCAGGAATCATACCCCTAGACCAACAGGCCACGAGAACAGAAAGGTAGAAAACATTATTTATTGTAAGATAAATCAATATGTCCCGTGGTGTTCATTTTCAATTTCAATTTTTTTATTCACGAAAAGCACATCTAGTATATACAATACCTAAAGTCACTAATACGCATTGCGTTTTATCTATATTAATTAAAACCTTATTCGTAAACTATTTGCTACATATTAAACAACTTTGCTTCATCTAATGAGTGAAAGAATGATTGGAGAGTCTGAAAAGCTGCAACATATGTAAGGAGACACTGGTAAAGTACACAGAAACTTCAACGCAGTCTAAAAGTCATTTAGAATTATTTATTTATTGATTTATTTATATGTATACAAGAAAGTACATTGGGTTTATAGGTAGCATTGATGTTTTTACATTCTTGCAAAACCTTTAACACGCATAGAGTTTCGGGTAGGTCCTTAATCTAATTAAGTCTGTTAGATTAAGTTACTAACTAACCAACCTACATCAGACCGATTAAAAAATATGCATCACCAGCATGGAATCCAAATTGGTTAAGCACAATAATACGTCCCATTGTAAAGCCCATACAGCTAGTTACTTTGAGTTCAGCTCCTGCATTAGAAATTTAAACTACAAGTCTTAAAAACGGCCAATGTTGTGCAAGAATATAAGTAAAAAGATGACACGAATCAAACCAGCATAAAAAATAACCTAAGATACTAGAAAGACGAACCTAAAGGAGGGTTCATTAAATCAAAAAATAGATGAACCGTATGTCCAGCCAACAGTAGTGAAACTGAGAAGCAAATTCTTGTTCAATACACGTATTCCAGCTTTATAGCAAAATGATGGCAATCGAGCTAGAGAGAGAGTTAGACAGTGTCTCTTGATTATCACAAAGCATTCAACATTGTCCCATTTTGTAATGAGGCTAGAGTTAGTTTTTTTAGTTTAGTTCATTTATTATGCACCCCCATACCCATCTTGTGGAGCTAGAGAAAGTAGAGTATGTAGAAGCATGCTAAGTTCGGTGAGGACGTACCTCTAAAAGGAGGCAAAGAGTCACAATGAGAGGAATGATATCAATGGAGAGGGAAATTGAGTAGAATATCAGAAAGATCTATCATCGGTACCATGGTCCATTCTGTTCCTAATATACACCAACGAACTGGCGGAGGAAATGGCCAACATAAGTTGATGTCAGTGCTTGCCAGTGATACAAAATGATTAGAATCAGAACATAACAGGACAAATATATTGTAAAAGAAACGACACACACTTCGGAAACTGTCGGAAAAAGGATAAGTCCTGGAATTTCTTATAAATAAATCTGTTGCCAAAAGTGCCGATAACTTAAGCCTTCATGAACTTAGCGAATGGAGCCTTCCGAATGTGATAAACTATATGAGAATTACTCTTGAATATGGAGCCCCATACCGTTTTCCTGTTCGTGTTCTCTCCTAATTCCATGTATTACTAACCATCCTGTGAGGTGGGGATATTAGATGAACTTATAGCTAGTTTTTTTCTACATTGTGTAATCTTTCATATAGAACAGGATAGCACCTCACTGCTGTGTACCTAAGCTTGTAAAAAAAAAATAACATCACTCAACTTCATTTAATAACTATTTGCCTGTTAAGTATAAGATTTTAACTGTTAATAACATTATATTGAGGTTTTAATATATATATATTCGAAACGTACAAATTTTGTGTCGGAAATGATAAAAATAAACAGCCTATCCTCCTGTTTTGATAGTACTTATAGTAACCATGAAGACCATAGTATATATACCGACGTACAACGAAATTAGAAAGTAGAGAATCAGCACTATTGAGTTGGACAAACCGGGAAACTATTTTTTACTTGTGTTTCTTTGACCAACTAAACTAACCTATCCTAACCTCCCTAGGCCTAATACGCGATATCTGAGGCCTAATATAGTACATATGTGTACTATACAAGGCCTAGGAATATTTAAGTTAGTTTTTTAACTTCATTTATTTTAAAAGAATTCCTTGCTAGTCAGTATACTACTATCTAAAAGCTAAGTACGTACGAGTTTGTGACTATTGATAGTTTAGGTACAATCTAAACAGGAGAATGGGTTGATATATGTGAGAGATCCTTGTTCCGTTCAGTGAGTGCTATCTTCAGTAACACCTACAAGTCCTTCAAGTACAATTAGGTGAGTAGAGAAACGTGACTTTATTATCAAAGTCAAACTGGATAAGATCATCAGGACAAATTGGCAAGATCTTCGACAAGCCGCCGGTTTCCTGTCTTCATTGAGGCCACTAGTGTTAGTGGCCTGTATCTAGAAGCTTTGTGTTAGTGGCCTCAACACTAGTTAGGGGCCACTAACTAGAGCCACTAGTTAGTGGCTAACTAACTAGCGACTAGTTAGTGGCCCTAATACTTGTTAGGGCCATTAACTAGAGCCAATAGTTAGTGGCTAACTAACTAGCGACTAGTTAGTGGCCCTAAGACTTGTTATGGCTACTAACTAGAGCCACTAGTTAGTGGCTAACTAACTAGCGACTAGTTAGTGGCCCTAAGACTTGTTATGGCTACTAACTAGAGCCACTAATTAGTGGCTAACTAACTAACGAGTAGTTAGTGGTCCTAAGACTTGTTAGGGCCACTAACTAGAGCCACTAGTTACTGGCTAACTAGCGACTAGTTAGTGGCCCTAACACTACTTAGGGCCCCTAACTAGTGTTAGTGGTGGCCCCTAACTAGTATTAGTGGCCCCCCCCTCAGGTAAAACCAGGTAAATGGGATAAGGAAGTTGGCACGTGCTGGCGGCCTTTCTTTCTGTTGGTAAACAAACGGAAAGCTCTTCAAGAAGTCCACCAAAGCTTCAGTAACAACTAAAGACCTAACAACACAGCTGGAAATCGATCGTCAAGACGATATAAACTCCCCAGAAGGTATATAAGCCCGTATAAGATGTCATATAGGCAAGCACACCAATATATCATCAACACCCACACAAAAGCCTAGCATCAAACCCACGCTATCCAAAAATATTACCCAAATTTATATATATATGAATAGCAAAGTATAACAAAAGCTACTACTATAATGATAATAATAATGCTAAATACTAATAGATATAAGAATAATTAAGATAATTCAACCTTTTTTTTTAACTTTTGGACTTTTTCTTCCCGAAACGCTATGCGCGTACTAGTAGCTTTACAAGAATATAAACACATCACGCTATATAATCTCATAAACCCAATATACCCTCCTGAATATATATATAAATGAAAATCATCATAAATAAGGCGTAATTTATGCATTAAACTTTGATTTTAAAAATAAGCAAGTGCCCGTAACCCTTCGTCGGCCTGTTGGTCTAGGGGTATGATTCTCGCTTCGGGTGCGAGAGGTCCCGGGTTCAACTCCCGGACAGGCCCAGATACATCCATTTTTACCTCTGAAATCTATCGTAATATATCAATTTTGTAGTGTTGTATTTTATTAATACAATCTGGAGCCTGTACAAGACTCGTATGATAATGGGAGTCTTATAACTATAGTCAGAATTTAATTATAATTCACTTTCAACATATTAGTGTTGTATTTTCAAGGATTTTATTAATGCTGAAATTTATTCTACTGTTGTATAAGAATGTATTTTAATAAAATACTCTTCGAGAAACATATATAAAAAATGAATATTAGCCTCCCTCTTGCCGTGACCAGGATTCGAACCTGGGTTATTGCGGCCACAACGCAATGTACTAACCACTATACGATCACGGCCACCTTGGGCGTGGTATCTCCATGCCGAGTAACTTCTATATTAATTCAGAAAATAGGTTGCTATTACTCTGTATTGACAAGATAGCATTGTTTATTTATACATATCCAAGAAGGGATGGCAAGTGTAAGGACCCCATAGCCTCGGAGAAGAAAATAAAGAGTACTCAGAGAAGACCTTGCGAATCCTTACTACAAAAAGGTACATTGGCTTTATGAGAGTACATAGCATTGATGTTTTGCATTGTTAGCAATGTTAGCATTGATAGTGACTTTAGGTATTGTATGTACTATCTCTATCTTTAAATCTATCATTATGTAGGAGATAGGAAACGTGCCCAACCATTTTTGTCCCGCCCGGGATATGAACCAGGAATTCCCTATTGCGGGTCGAAAGATGGGAAGAATAGAGAAAGTAGAGAGTATCTGGGGGAAGATAAGGGAGAGACAGATTGATTGATTGATAAAGATTAAGCCACCCAAGAGGTGGCACGGGCATGAATAGCCCGTAAGGGAGAGACAGGGCGAACACGGGCATCTATACTCTCACACAAGCCCCTTGCAACACGGCAATATGCGGGCTGAATCAAAACTCCCATTATCAAATTTTTCTTGGAGCAATTTGTACAATTGTCTCTAGGGACTGAGTGTGTGTGTGTATTTACTATTTGTATCTGCAGAATCGAGCTATTTGCTCTTGGACCCCGCCTTTCTAGCCTATTTATTTGTATTCTATTATGTCTGCTTCATATATTTCTCTCTAACAAAACTCTGCCCATTTGTTTCTGCCTCTGCCGGGGATCGAACCCGAGCTCTTAGGCCCCAGAAGGCTCAACCCCAGAAACAGGAAGAGTACTCTTCTCTCTCAAGAGTGCTCACTCTTGAGGGTGAGCACTCTCTATCATGCTCTGGTGAAGGAGAATCAAGTCCAAAACGCGTTCAGCATTCTCTAATTCTTCGAATGTGGGTTTTCCGCATTACTTGGATCAGTGTTTTTGTAATCGTTGTTGCATATATATATATTTACTGTATATTGCCAAGGCACATATTTTCAAGGGATATATCTATAACATGGAACATCTGTCTGTCTGTTTGCTATGAATGCGCCAGAAGCCTCGTCAAAATTAGATTCTAAATTATTTCTGTTGCAATCCAAGACTTATATCCAGTGATGAATTTGCATGCAAGGGCCTGGCTTACATTAATTCTGAGATAAAATGTTGTAAGATTATAATTGCACACACACACACACGTATAGCTGGGTTCGTTCTGACTCACAATCTGGAATCCTGGGTTCGAATCCCGGGTGGGATGAAAATGGTAGGAATATTTCCTTTCACCTAACGTCTCTGTTCACCTGCAGTCAATAGGTACTTGGAAGTTAGTCAACTATTGTATTTGCCTAGTTGTGCTTACCGGGTTGAGCTTCGGCTCTTTGGTCCCGCCTCTCAACTGTCAGTCAACTGATGTACAGGTTCCTGAGCCTATTAGATTCCATATCTGTAGGGTTGCATGCTAGGAAAGTTCAGTAATTCGACCTTGGAGGACCTCAATATGAACCCAGTGTATATAAACAAGCTGCCTGTCCCTAACGAGAGAAATAATTATAATAATAAATGTAAAATATTGTACAAGAGCTTGTAGTATTTTACCCACGGGTACTTATAAGACCGTGTGGCCTAATGGATAAGGCGTCGGACTTCGGATCCGAAGATTGCAGGTTCGAGTCCTGTCACGGTCGCTAAATGTAAACTTTTTAAAACCTTTTAATGCCATAATTCGTAGCAGCGTTGACAGGCCGTGTATGACAAGGTAGAGAGAAAGATGAGGAAGGAGGGTTTACAAGATAGTAAAGATTTATATACATTTATATCATATTTTGCCACAAATCATAAGGACTACATTAAACCTCGAATATACTCAAACGTCATGTTTTGTTTGATAACACATCCAATACCGTTTTACACCTGACGTTCTGAACAGCGAGCAATGCACACTTATTGTGTAGTTAGGAGGGGTTGAACTAGCGAGCAGAGAACAGCAAACATGTATCAGGGTGAAGGTGAACTAACACTTGGAGAATAAGTAGGGAGGAGGTAACCTAACCAAATGTGGATGAGGGAGTAAGTAAATCAACAGGTAGGGAACTGGGAAGACGGCCAGGGACCAGATTCACGAAGCACTTACGAACGTATACATCTTTCCTCAATCTTTGACGGCTTTAGTTACATTTATTAAATAGTTTACAAGCATGAAAACTTCCCATTCAACTGTTGTTATTGTTATAAACAGCCTCCTGGTGCTTCGGAGCTCATTAACTGTTGAATAATTGTAAACAAAGCTGCCAAAGATCGAGAAAAGATGTACAGGTTCGTAAGTGCTTGCGTAAGTGCTTTCGTGAATCTGGCCCCAGGCGAATAACTAGCCTTTACACATGCCAGTGTGTCTTCCATCAACAGGAAGTATTCATGGGAATGGAGATGATGTGATGCCTTAGGTCTTGGGCCCTTTAGAATGTTGAAGTAGCCACCACAGGTGTTCAGTTCAGGAAGGAAAGTACGGGAGAAAGAAGAGTACCCAGCAGAAGATAGGCTACTGGAAAGGGTGAACCCCATCACCTTCCCTTGGGATCCAGTGGGCGCCAGCTGGGGGCGTTAATAGGGCAAAAGTTTCGTAGGATTAAACCTCATGGAACTGAAGGAACAATTACTACTTGAACTTTGTAAATAGGATATAAACACAAATATAGAAACTACAACCTCAGTTCATTGAAAATATACAAAGTTTTAGAATACAGAAACGTTAATTCATTACTCTTTACAAATCAAAACAACTGTTTTATTTTTATAAGAATAAACTATAATCAGTCACTGCACACAGCAAGAGCAGGAAGCAAGAGTTATAATATGTTTAGAAACGAGCAAACTATATGAATGGACAGCACAAAACATCCACTAGAGAGTGTGACATTATAATTACAAAAATTAGGCTGGCATATCGATATCTATGGCAGGTGGCTGCAGGTAATGAATCCCCCAATGGTGAACATTCCAATTGTATACTATGTGAACAAGAGCTGGGACATTGCAACATTAGTTCTCTGATTGCCCCGTTGTCAATGATGTCAATCCAAATGGTATAAGGTACTTTGAGCTATGTAATTACTTCATACGTTTTAAATTGCCCGCCTGCAGGTCATACCCGGGGATGATTGGCTGAGCCGCCACCTTCTGCAGCGCCTCCGTCAGTAAACACCCGCATCAAGCTGACGGGAAATCCACGTTAATCAGCTATATACACCCCCCTTGACCACCGCCAGGACCTGTACCACCTTCCCTCAGCCTGCCTACTGGCCACACCTCGTCAGACAATCTCGGACAGGACCACCAGACGTCTCAGGACTCGCAGGTGAGCCGTATATACATCTTATAATCTGTACCTTGTTCCTTCGTAGAGACGGCGCCATTACCACGGCCCTACGCGCGTCGATAATATTATTTTCCCAGGAAGAGCCGCATGTCTGTAGGTTATCCATTAAGGTCAGCAGACGTCTAGATGTTACTACAAGTACCTCGGAGGATTTGCCGAATTAGATCTGACCAAATATATATTGTCAGCACAAATCGTCACATACATTTCGTCACTGTGTAACTGATAACAAATCAGAAGAGGGGCCAAGTATGGAGGGAGGGGGAATGGGGGGAGAGTGGGAGGGACAAAGGGGGGTAGGGAAGAGGGGAACATGGCGGAGAGGAGAGGGGAAGAGGGGGAAATGGCAGGACGAAGGGGGAGATAGATAGCTAGAGATAGATACATATAGGTAGAGAGAAATGGGAGACAGATTAAGCAAGAAAGAGAAGGACGGGCTGACTGTATTTTCTTTAACTACCAGAAAGCCTTTGACACAGTACCCCATAAGAGACTGGTGCATAAGTTGGAGAAACAGGCAGGAGTAACTGGTAGGGCGCTCCAGTAGATAAGTGCCTAAGCAATAGGAAGATGAGAGTTAATGTGAGAGATGAGACCTCAAAATGGCATGATGTCACTGGCTGAGTCCCGCAGGGTTCTCTACTCGGACCTATCCTGTTTTTGATGTATGTAAATGATCTTCCATTGGGTATAGACTCAATCCTCTCAATGTTTATTGATGATGCTAAAATTATAAGCAAGATTAAGACAGCACAACAGCACAAGATGACCTGGACAAACTGATGAACAGAAGGAATGGTCCAACAAATGGCTATTAGAGTTTAACTCGAGCATATGGAAAGTAATGAAAATAGGTGTAGGGAACAAGAGGCCAGATATAATATGCCATTTAGAATGTGAAATCCTTCAGGAATCAGTGAGAAAGATCTGGGGGGTTTGGATATCATGCCAGACCTGTCCCCTGAATCCCATATCAAGAGGATATCATCAGCGGCATATGCTAAGTTGGCCAACATAAGAACGGCCTTTAGAAACTTGTGTAATGAATCATTTAGAACCTTGTATACCACATATGTCAGACCAATCCTGTAGAATGCAGCTCCAGTGTGGAGTTCTTATCTATTCAAGCACAAGACTAGATTGAAAAAGGTCCATAAATATGCCACCAGACCAGTACGAACTACGAGGAGAGACTACGATAATTAAACCTCACGTCGCTGGAAGACAGAGTTAAGGGGCTCATGATCACCACATACAAATTCTCGGAGGAATTATTAGGGTAGACAAAGATATTATTTAGTACAAGTGGAAACCAAGTACCCAAATAAACCACAGAGACATTAGATTTGTTTTCCTGTGTCAGAGTAGTTAACAAATGGAATGCCCTATGCAGTGATGTGATGGAGGCTGACTCCATACTTAGTTGTACTCCATATAAACTCATGCCGAAGCCGTAAATGCCAAAATTCTTTTAAATTTTAAAATCCAACTGGAAAAGATCAAAGCAAATGGGAGGACTTACGACAAGCCGCCGGCTTTCCGTCCTCGTCGAGGTCACTAGTCTTAGTAGCCCTCAGGTAAATTCAGGCAGTTTCAAGTGTAGATTTGATTGATGGCTGAGAGGCGGGACCAAAGAGCCAGAGCTCAACCCCCGCAAGCACAACTAGGCGAGTACACACAGTTACAACGAAAATATAATTATAATTCATAAATTATAATTGAGTATGTGCATCGCGGATGCACATACACATTGATTTATATTATCTTGTCTGTACAAGCCTATAATATTTACATATACGGCTGTACTTCATACAAATTATATATCTCCTCTCTTCACCGAAGTTACTGTATAGGCAACATATATATATATGCTCCCTACACTTGCACCAGAGGTGGGACCCCTTTTAAATATATAACAAGTATTAAATATTTTAAAGAAACTCCAAAAAAAGGTAGTTGCCGAAAACAAATATGTCTGCTCAATAAGTATCAGTTGCGTGGGCCTGTTGGTCTAGGGGTATGATTCTCGCTTCGGGTGCGAGAGGTCCCGGGTTCAACTCCCGGACAGGCCCGAGGAGGTTTTGATTTTTGAAACGTTGAATTTTATTGTATAAAAAGTTGTATTGTATAAAAAAAAATGTATAATTCATAGATGTATGTCTGTGAAAAGTCAAGTAGAGGGTTCAGCCACGAATAGCTTGAGCTACCTCATCCCTTTGTGTGTATTTTACCTCAATAAACTTATTTAAATTTCAATTTCAACCACGTGTAAAACCGTTAGACGAGCTTATCTGTTGATTAAGATAATCCGTACGAGTCCTAATTATTAAATTAAATAATTTTTTTATTTAGGAAAAGTACATATATAGATGCAGGAAAAGTACATATATAGATAAAGAGTTACAAACATAATGTTGGATCTATAGAATTGAATTGAATTGAATTTAAATTGGGATCATTTTTAAATTTTGTCTTAACGTAGACTTAGTTGATTTATTATGCACCGTATTCCCATATCCTGTCACAAGTAGT
This sequence comes from Procambarus clarkii, assembly GCF_040958095.1. NCBI lineage: Eukaryota > Metazoa > Arthropoda > Malacostraca > Decapoda > Cambaridae > Procambarus > Procambarus clarkii. The sequence goes on from NC_091163.1 coordinate 8,526,685, forward strand.
AGAAAATATTATTTACATTGAGACACATAATTTCCGCTGTTGGGGACAGGAAGCCTGCGTATACAAACCTAAAGATATTCAAATTCAAATTTTATTCAGGTAAAAGTACATATATAGATGATGAGTTACAAACATAATGTTGGATTTATAGATAGAGCTAGTACATACAATACCTGAAGCCACTAGTACGCATAGCTTTTCGGGCAAGGTGTGGGAGAAAAAAAAAAGATACTTAGACTAAATACTTTACTTTATAAATATATATACTTTAGGCTTGTATTGCTGTCCTTCCGTAGGTCGAAATTCTGACCTTTTCTAGGATACAATTTCATATTACTTGCCTAACTCTCGGGTACCTATCTACTGCTAGGTGAACAGATGCATTAGGTGAAAGGAAACGTGGCCCACCCATTTCTGCTTCACCGGGGAATCGAACAAGGAATCCCCCAAATTGTGAGTCGGGAACAAAGCCGTCTGAACTCCATAATTGTGATTATAATTATATCTGCATGTCCCAGGCAGGGTCGGAACGATTGGGCACGTTTCCTTTCATCTGATACCTCTGTTCACCTACAGTAAATAGGACCCCCCTGGCTGGTTTTATCCAAGTAATAGGAGAACCTCCATTAAGCCCATAAATACAAATTTCATAATGCTTGTTCCCTTGTAGAAAAAATCCCTTATACGGAGTGGTCCAAAAAATTGCCTACGGGATCACCATAGCCCGTGCTACTCGGAACGTTTGTTACAAGTAGCTGACTCTACACCACCAGTAGCGTGGTCCTACGGCCGTGATCGTATAGTGGTTAGTACATTGCGTTGTGGCCGCAATAACCCAGGTTCGAATCCTGGTCACGGCAAGAGGGAATATTTTTTCCATGAGTGAGGTTTCCTTCCAAAAAATTAATAAAATCCTTCCTTCCAAAATTAATAAAATAAAAATGAATTTCAAAAATTAAATTGGGGTCTAATGTTTCAGTTCTCCTAGCAGTAAATAGGTGACCAATGTCTCAGTTCTAGCAGTAAATAGGTGTCCAATGTCTCTGTTCTCCTAGCAGTAAATAGGTGTCCAATGTCTCTGTTCTCCTAGCAGTAAATAGGTGTCCAATGTCTCTGTTCTCCTAGCAGTAAATAGGTGACCAATGTCTCTGTTCTCCTAGCAGTAAATAGGTGACCAATGTCTCTGTTCTCCTAGCAGTAAATAGGTGACCAATGTCTTAGTTCTCCTAGCAGTAAATAGGTGTCCAATGTCTCTGTTCTCCTAGCAGTAAATAGGTGTCCAATGTCTCTGTTCTCCTAGCAGTAAATAGGTGTCCAATGTCTCTGTTCTCCTAGCAGTAAATAGGTGACCAATGTCTCTGTTCTCCTAGCAGTAAATAGTTGACCAATGTCTCTGTTCTCCTAGCAGTAAATAGGTGACCAATGTCTTAGTTCTCCTAGCAGTAAATAGGTGTCCAATGTCTCTGTTCTCCTAGCAGTAAATAGGTGACCAATGTCTGTTCTCCTAGCAGTAAATAGGTGACCAATGTCTATGTTCTCCTAGCAGTAAATAGGTGACCAATGTCTTAGTTCTCCTAGCAGTAAATAGGTGTCCAATGTCTCTGTTCTCCTAGCAGTAAATAGGTGTCCAATGTCTCTGTTCTCCTAGCAGTAAATAGGTGACCAATGTCTCTGTTCTCCTAGCAGTAAATAGGCGTCCAATGTCTCAGTTCTAGCAGTAAATAGGTGACCAATGTCTCTGTTCTCCTAGCAGTAAATAGGTGTCCAATGTCTCAGTTCTAGCAGTAAATAGGCGTCCAATGTCTCAGTTCTAGCAGTAAATAGGTGACCAATGTCTCTGTTCTCCTAGCAGTAAATAGGTGTCCAATGTCTCAGTTCTAGCAGTAAATAGGTGTCCAATGTCTCAGTTCTAGCAGTAAATAGGCGTCCAATGTCTCAGTTCTAGCAGTAAATAGGCGTCCAATGTCTCAGTTCTAGCAGTAAATAGATGACCAATGTCTCTGTTCTCCTAGCAGTAAATAGGAGTTCTAGCAGTAAATAGATGACCAATGTCTCTGTTCTCCTAGAAGTAAATAGGAGTTCAATGTTTCTGTTGTCCTTGCAATAAATAGGTACCCGGGAGTTAATTAAATTTGGATACAGGCCCAAATTATAAATAAAATAGCTTCATATCTCTGACAAAACAAATGATTAAATATGTTATTGATAAGTAATATAAAGAATCATATATTTGCCACAGTAATACTCGATCCTGTTCTTATTATCTTAGGCAATTTTCAACAAAAGTTGATTGAACCAAAAGTTAATCTTATTTACAATTGAAGGCAGATAACGTTGGGGGAAGTTGCAAATTTTATTACTGTATTTGCATTGTATTCACCTGCTAATACTTCAGTTGCAAGCGAGTGAAACTTAGATAATTTAGAACGACTTTTCTTAGTAAAATAATGAAAATTGACAAAATCTAAGGGCCCGTCCGGGATTTGAACCCGGGACCTCCTGCACCCAAAGCAGGAATCATACCCCTAGACCAACGGGCCTTAAGAATAACGTGCTTTGGGAATGTATATATTAAAATTTAACATAATTTTAAAAGATATGTTGAAAAAATATCTCTGGGCCTGTCCGGGAGTTGAACCCGGGACCTCTCGCACCCTAAGCGAGAATCATACCCCTAGACCAACAGGCCACATTGTAGTACCAGTCTAATTATTATATTTATAGATTTCTTATATCCGGAAACGCTTAAGCTTTGATTAATTGTATGATAAATATTCAAATTCAAATTCAAAATTCAAACATTCAGATGTTTATTCAGGTAAAGTATATACATACAAGGTGTGATACAAATATTGATGAATTTATAGATAGAGCTAGAACATACAATGCATACAATATATATTATCACCTTCATTTAATGTAGACTTTCTTTTATAGATATTTGTCATATACCCTTAAGATTATTACGGATTCTTAAATTGTCCATCTTTAGATTGTTAATTATTGTAAAAAAATATTAACGTCAGATAGCGCGAAAGTGTTAAGATCCAGTTCAAGTACTCACCTATTTGTGCTTGCGGGGGTTGACCTCTGGCTCTTTGGTCTCGCCTCTCAACCGTCAATCAACAGGTGTACAGGTTCCTGAGCCTACTGGGCTCTATCATATCTACACTTGAAACTGTGTATGGAGTCAGCCTCCACCACATCACTCACTGCCTAATGCATTCCATCCGTTAACTACTCTGACACTGAAAAAGTTCATTCTATCGTCTCTGTGGCTCATTTGGCTACTCAGCTTCCTCCTGTGTCCCCTTGTTCGTATTCCACCAGTGTTAAATAATCCCTCCTTGTCTACCCTGTTAATTCCCTTGAGGATTTTGTATGTGGTGATTATGTCTCCCTGAGCTCTTCTGTCTTCCAGTGACGTGAGGTGCAGGTCACGCAGCCAGTCCTGACCCAACGAGGTTGGGCACGTAACCAATAGCAGTTACTGTTAAAAACTGGATAAGACTAGGCCTCCAATCTTGGACTGACATGAATTTTATATCTATAGATTGCCCTCAAAACCTGTCTTGTCTGACTGACTCATGTGCTATGTAAAATATAATATAACTAAATACCTTTATGGTGTTATAAATCAATCTGCATCTATTATGCACAGAAACAAGTTGCACCTTTATACACCAAAACAAGCCATACCATTTATGAACACTGTACCTATTATTAATCCTCAAATTTTGCTACAATGTACCTATTATTAATCCTCAAATTTTGCTACAATGTACCTATTATTAATCCTCAAATTTTGCTGCAATGTACCTATTATTAATCCTCAAATTTGGCTACAATGTACCTATTATTAATCCTCAAATTTGGCTACAATGTACCTATTATTAATCCTCAAATTTGGCTACAATGTACCTATTATTAATCCTCAAATTTTGCTACAATGTACCTATTATTAATCCTCAAATTTTGCCACACTGTACCTATGAATATCTGTTAGATTAAAGACCTGCCCGAAATGCCATGCCTGTTAGGGGGTTTACAAGAATGAAAACATGTATTTGTTATATACTCTCACATACCCAATATATCTTTTTGTATATATAAAACAAAAATGTAATTTGGTACACCCCTTTTATCCCCATAACTGCGATAGCTCACATTCTATTTTTATATTTTTATTTATATGTATACAAGAAGGTACAGTATATTGGGTTAGTGAGAGAACATAGCATTGATGTTTTTACATTTTTGCAAAGTCACTAACATGCATAGCTTTTTTTGGCAAGTCCTTAATCTAATAGATAATTATTCAAAGGTACAGTGTATAGGTAAATTTGAAGGTTATTAATACAGTATGTACATTGTAAGACAATTTGAAGGTTATTAATATGTACATTGTAAGACAATTTGAAGGTTATTAATATGTAAATTGTAAGACAATTTGAAGGTTATTAATATGTACATTGTAAGACAATTTGAAGGTTATTAATATGTACATTGTAAGACAATTTGAAGGTTATTAATATGTACATTGTAAGACAATTTGAAGGTTATTAATATGTAAATTGTAAGACAATTTGAAGGTTATTAATATGTACATTGTAAGACAATTTGAAGGTTATTAATATGTACATTGTAAGACAATTTGAAGGTTATTAATATGCACATTGTAAGACAATTTGAAGAATATTAATATGTACATTGTAGTAAAATGCGAGATTATCAACAGGTACATTGTAGCATAATACATTCATTTGTATATAGTCACTATGCAATTGAATGTGAACAAATTAGGGATAACATGTCGTTGGAAAAAAAATCTAATGAAAAATGAAGGGGGGAGACCTTCGACAGGCCGCTATCTTCCTGTCCCCCCGCCAAACTAGAAACATAGACGTTTCTAAATAAATGCTAAAAAAATATATATTTAATCTAGTACGCCATATATTTAATATAAATCAGAAAACACAGCATGATCAGTATGCGATGGTGGTATAGTGGTGAGCATAGCTGCCTTCCAAGCAGTTGACCCGGGTTCGATTCCCGGCCATCGCAAGTGTATTTTGACAGTCATAATTGTAATTTAGGATAAAATTATCCTAAATATTAAGGTTAGGGGGCGCCCGGGATTGAACCAGGGACCTCTCGATCTGCAGTCGAATGCTCTACCACTGAGCTACACCCCCTTATACCCTCTAGTGTAATTATTATTCAAGATTAAGACTTTGTTCAGTAATTTTACGATATATATGTGAAAGTAATATTAATAATAGTCAACTTTTTTCTGTCAATTCAAGTTTAAGTACTCTATGGTTACTGAGATAAGAAAAAATACATCTCAAAGGGATACAGTAACTTAGGCTATTTCTATTCCTATTTCACAGGTTCTTATACATCATTTGACTCTTTTGGGTAGTTTTATTCACTTATTATGCACCCTATACCCATCCCTTTGGCGGTAATGGAGAGAAACTTGTAGTAAAAAAAATTAATGCCAACTAAATCCTAGGATTAATCAGGAAAATCATTAATAATGATTAATCAGGATTAATCATTAATAAAGAAAGTATTCAACTGAATAAATCTCTGGTGCTTGGATTAATGTATTCTAAGTATGGAGATCTCTTCTTCAGAAAGACATCTGTATGTTGAAGATTATCTTGAAGTTCAACACCGGGCGACAAAAATTCAAATTCAAATTCAAATTTTTTACTCAGGAAAGTACATAGATGATGAGTTACAAACATAATGATGGAGTTATAGATAGAGCTAGTACATACAATACCTAAACCCACTAGTACGCATAGCTTTTCGGTCAAAAATCAATCTTGAACTAAGTCGACTTTCATACCAGGAACGGTTGGAGGGGCCACAGAGTTAACAACACTACAAACCAGACATGACAAGGCTGATCTCACCAAAACTTTTAAAAAAATTTACATTTTGAAGGATATTGATTGAATTATATTGAGCCAAACCATTTCTTCACGAGGTCAGGTGTAACACCATCAATGAGCAACAGTTTCATGCTCAAAAAGCCACAATATTTTACAGAAAATAGATGCTTTTTTCACTCATAGGGTTGTATACGCATAGAACCGCCTATCCGCTGAAGCCGTAAATGGCAAAGCACTGTAACAGCTTAAGATCCAAATAGATAAAATCATGAGGACAAATGGAGGGACCTTTGACAAGCCGCGTATAAGTGTCTCTGGAAAATTTAATTGAAAACTCATGTAGACCTGACCTAATGTAAACTGTCAACTAAATTATTCACACCCCCTCCTTCACTAGTGATGGAGTGCGAAAGAATACGTGAATTCAGAGACAACTCTATAACAAATGTTCAAGAAATGTGTAAATATTTAATTAAAGATGATCTGCTACTAGAAATTTTAGCCAGCTATATCCAGTTTGCTAACTGTAGGTAGTAACTGAGTGATTGTGACCTATCCACCGCTAGTTAATTAAGGATTGGTATGCAGGATTAACATATAAATTATGACTAGCTCTTCATGTATGTCCAAGCCCCGCTCCTGTGCCAGTGAAGTCCACTACGGGCTCACCATAGCCCGTGCTACTTGGAACTTGTTCCGAGTAGTTGAATCTATAACCACAACAACATCATATATGACAGTTGTTTAATTTAGAGATTGTCCTTGTGGTTGGTCTCAAGCCCATTGTTGATGTGACGATGTGCAATGAATGTTGTAACTAGCTCATCAAGACTGTAACTTGCTTAGCTAAATGAATTGTTGGGGTTCAGTCCCTGAGCCCATTATGTGCCTCTGTAACACTTTGAACTACCCCCAACAGGATGGTTATGGGGTACATAATATATGAACTAGATAACCAAGAAATCAAATCATCTCAAGATTTTAACTAAACTAACTTCGAGCAGCTTAATGGCAATCAACTCAATTGAGAGCCAATTCTTTGGTTAATTCATCGGTTCTATCATGCTTTGTGGCTAGTATGGGACAGGATCTATAGAAAACAAACTATCATTGTTTTATTATAATAATTATTATAATGTCCCTTGAAACTGAAATTTTCCATCGGTATGTTCGTATCACTGAAATGTTTACACTTTAAATAGTATTTTAAAAGTAATTTTAAGCAATGCCATATATAGAATTTTCTACGATAATAAAGAAGTAATATTAAAAGTATAATTATCAATATTGGTCGATAAACGATCCTGATTTCATTAACTCGAATAACGGGAACTCTACAATAAATTAAAAATAAAACGTACCTGGCCCGTATGGGGATCGAACCCACGACATCCGCGTTATTAGCACGGCGCTCTAACCAACTGAGCTAACAGGCCATGGGACATTAGGATCCATCTAACGTATTTAACAGTAATTTTCATCCTAAGGATCCATCTAACATTTAAATTAAGAGTAATTTTCATCGACGTTGTCAATGGTAATATGTTCTTTTAATGCGCCTCAATATTAGGGTACAAATTGAGAAAAAAAAATCATTTATATTCAAACAAATGTTTAACTGACAAAGTATTTTCGTAACTTTCTTATTTTCCATTATGTCCATCGAGTAACTTTGAGAGTTACAATGGAACAATTGTTACACTGGAACACTGTTCCAAGTAGCACGGGCTATGGTGAGCCCGAAGTGCCTTTTTGTGAATTAAAACCAGTTGAAAGCCATAGGGCGCGCAAAGTTAGCTGAAGCCTAAGGGTAAAATATCAGCTATAGCAATTAAGAAAATGAAAGACAAAGTAAATATTCATAAATCAAGAGTGGCTGTTAGCCTTCCCAGAGAGACGTTTTATGAATATATAAATTAACACTTTATCAAAAAGGATTACGAACATGGATCGATACTCTTGCTATCGATCTTACTTTTGCTAAGTCTAATATCTCGTCAGTCTTCCCTATAAAACACTGTTTCTGCCCGAAACTCTGCGCGTACTAGTAGTGGCTTTACAAGAATGTAATTACTATGCTATGTATCCTCACAATCCCAATATACCTTCTTGTATATAAATAAAAAAATAAATAAATGTCGAAAGATTTTTGTGAAGTCTGGGTCTCCACTATAAATTTTACCCGAACCTATACAAGCCTGTAATTCAAATTCAAATTCAAAATTCAAATGTTTATTCAGGTTAAGTACATACATACAAGGGGTGATTCAAATATTGATGGATTTATAGATGGAGCTAGTATATACAATGCCTAAAGCCACTATTTAGCAGTCTCCGTGGTGTAGTGGTAAGACACTCGCCTGGCGTTTCGCGAGCGCTATGTCATGGGTTCGTATCCTGGCCGGAGAGGATTTACTGGGCGCAATTCCTTAACTGTAGCCTCTGTTTAACGCAACAGTAAAATGTGTACTTGGATGAAAAAACGATTCTTCGCGGCAGGGGATCGTATTCCAGGGACCGTAGGATTAAGGACTTGCCCGAAACGCTACGCGTACTAGTGGCTGTACAAGAATGTAACAACTCTTGTATATATCACAAAAAAAAAAAAAAAAAAAAAAAAAAAAATTACGTAAAGCGTTTCGGGCAGGAAATATATATTGAGTTTTAAACGAGTTAACTTTGGAGTTAGTGGGGAGGAGGAGGAACTGGGGATATATAATCGTTTAGAATAGGCACTTTACAACGTTAATATATAGGTAATCCGGTGAGGTACTAGGCAAATCAAAATTATATATAAATATACCTCGCCACGGTTACCGTACTACTTGTGTAAAGGAGGAATTGTATATGTTTATCTCTCAGAATGTTCGGCAATATGTTTATTGTTTGTGATGTGTCTATATATGTAATAACACGATGTACTGAACGGGGTGAGAATAGCTTGAGCTACATTATTCCTTTGTGTGTATTTTACCTCAATAAACTTATTTCAATTTCAAACCTCGCCACAAAGTAATTTTTTTCATATGTGGTGATTACTATGGCCTATTTTTGTTTAATATATTATGCTATATATAAAAAAAACTTGTATAATTTAATATATAATATACAACTAGTTTCTCAATACTGTAACTTGCATAATGAACTTTGTCGTTTAGTTCGTGAACCCATTACGAAATTCCCTCCCCCCCCCTTCCATACGATTGGTATAGGGTGCATAATAAGTGAACTGAACCAATTCATGTCTCATGGACTAGAAGGGACTAAATCATCTCTATACGTTTATAATAAAATAATTAAAAGTTTCCTAGTTACTCTCTAGGACACTGTGGCCCGTATGGGGATCGAACCCACGACATCCGCGTTATTAGCACGGCGCTCTAACCAACTGAGCTAACAGGCCGCTGTCCTCCAAGATTTCAAAGAATAAAAAGAATTTTGTTTCTCCCTTACAAATGTATTTAACATAAACAATCGCATTGCCAGAAGCGTATCTAAATCTATTTTTATTCATATCGCTTAACTTTATTTAGTTTTTCCGATCAAAGTAGCCACAGAGATAAGAGGAAAAATTTATTTTAGTATTTTTGTCCTTGTGATCCATTAATTAATACATTTAGACAATTCTAGATGAAACACTTTCTTATATATTTGCTAATATACGTGAGAACGGGTGTATTTGCTAACATATACATATATACATGAGGACGGGTGTATTTGCTAGCATACATATACATGAGACTGGGTAAGAGGGTTTTAAATATTGGCTAAACTATTTTCTTTCTCTTTTCTTACTGATTCAAGAACCAAATTATTTTTAAACCCCCACACTTGCAAGATCATGAGTGAGAATCAACCACCACAAACTGTAAGAGAATAAAGGGTTCATAATCTCCAAGGAATGTAATCCGTTTCATTCTGTCTAACAAAAGTTAGTTACACACTTCTTAGTGAAAAAGTACATCAACAGTTCTGTTGTTGTTTTAGCTTCAGCTACTTGGAACAATGAGTTAGAAGTAGCGTGGGCTATGTGCGTCAATTTCTCGAGCTAAAAAAATCCCTATCACACAGGATGGTTAGTCATACAAAGATATATGATGGCTCGTTATAGCTACAATTTGATATAATAGTGTCTCAGTAGTACCGTTGGGTTCGTTCTCGACTCCCAATAGTGGGAATAACACCAGCAGGACAGAAATGGTTGGGCACGTTTCCTAATGTCACTCTTCATCTAGTAATAAATAGGTACCAGAGAGTAAGTCAACCATTAAGGGATTGAATCTTGAGAAAAGTCAGTCTAGTTGAATCTTGGGGTGACCTCGATATAAGCCAAACGTTCATATATTAATATAAATTAATATACACAAGATGCCTGGCCCTGACAAAACTATTATTATTTACATATACGCAAGCCGATTTTAAAAGCTTGTGCCAACGTTAAATACTTCAGGTTTTATCAACAAAGACTCTTAACAACCATGTTTAATTTAAACGGGGTTAAACCTGTTAATTGCTTAAATTAAACCAACCAAACCCAGCTTGAGCCAACGTTACTAGCGTTGGTTAATCGTTACTCGAATGAATTCTACCCGCTTGGATGCGTTGATTGTTATCTACTTATATGTTCAATCATGGATCGGGTTTTCTTGAGGCTCCCCTTAGTCCTCGTTTTCTACGCCATTTTCTTTCGTTCTTCACCTTGTTCAAAGTTTCCCATTTTTACTTTCTCTTTCCGATGGCTTACTAGCCTCCTCTCCTATATTTTGTAAATTATTTTCACATCTTTCTGTGTTCAATGCTGTTGCTCCGCTTCTGTTGCGATGGCTATAGCTTAAACACGCCATGCGTGGCCCGCCCTCATGGTATTCAAGGGCTTTGTTGGGCCAGTTTTCTGTAGTGTATTTCATGCTTTAAAGTTTTATTTGACAGGGTTTCGCTCCTGAATTTGGGTGTTAAGTGCACCCCCTTGGACGTATTATGGAGCCTCTACCAGTCCATTTAGGACTGGTAAGTCCTACTAAATGGATTGGGACGTTTTCATGCTTGTAAACTGTTTAATAAATGTAACCAAAGCCGTCAAAGATTGAGGAAAGATGTACACGTTCGTAAGTGCTTGCGCAACTGCTTAGTAAATCTTGGCCCACTTTTTACAAACTGAATTTTTAACGCTATACAAATATTTCCAGGAGACTTTTGTCATTGAAAGACGTTCTAGTTAACGTAAAAGCAACCTTCAGCTCAAGCTGTCACCTAAAGCAAAATCCCACAATGTATACAATGTAAATTAAACAGTATTTCTGCGGTTGGAAGAAAACGCTCACTGAGTGGGGGACTTGTTTATTTTATAATAGTAATAATAATAATTAATTATTTAAACAAATAATTAATTAATAATAGTCATAATTAATGATTTAATAATTGATAATCCTTAAATGAAGCCTAGCAGCTCATTATAACGAATAAATAGATGATTAAAGTGGAATTAATTATGGTGACTAATAATGATTAGTGAATAACCATAAATTATTATACAGAAATAAAATTATTGGATAGCCGTTATAATGATTAAATCAAATACAATGAAGAGAGATCTCGTATTCTTAGCTTATAAACAGTATATTTGGACAATTTCTTCCTCCGTTCAATTAAAATATTTAAGTATACTAATTAATTTACATAAATTAATTTACTTTAATAAATTATCAGAATATTACGATTCCATAGGCAGTGGAAGCCTAGTATTCGAGTAGTTGTTATATGATATAGGCATATAGACCTCAGGGTTCAATGAGGACCATATGCTATGGAAACATTTTCATTAAAGTTCTCATATAAAAGTGAGAGATTAAGAAAATGCCGTACATTATTCTTGTTACCACTAATTGCAAAGCGAGTAATTAATATTGCAAAGCAGCTGCAATTATCACTAGAATAAATGAACTACTGTGTTAGATTTTATCACTTAAATAAATGACCTGTTTGACATTGCTCACGATACTCCTATCTGAATCCCACCGCCTATCTGATGCTAAATAGTCAATCATTAATTTAATTTTGTTAAATGTGGGTGGTTTCTTGCAGGAATTGGGATAGCAGCTTCCTAACTGTGCACTTCCTTTGAGGTTAACGACACTCATTGTGTTCTAAATGTGTTCTGTGTTCTGATGCATCAGCAAGGCAACATAACAGGTAAGTTTTCTTCCAGTTCATTTAAACTTAACTGAGCAGTTACCAATTACCGGTGATTTTGTGAGTTATTTTGTAAGTTATCATCGTCTTATCATCATTCTCGTCAGCTATCATCGTTATCACCATCAACATCATCATCTGATTGTCCATAGGAGATGCGCGTAAAATCACAATACTTAATTGTTTTGTAAACTGACAACAAGGTGAGTTTATTAAATTGAATATTTTTTTTTTTCTAAATACTAAAAACTGTTTTTGTTTTTAATATGAACAAGAATGTACAATTGGGTTTGAGAGAGTACATAACATAACATTAATGTTTTTACATTCTTGTAAAGCCACTAGCAGTCATAGCGTTTGGGCAGGTCCTTAATCTAATAGATAATTCTAAGTAGGTAACTTGTAGGAAAATTTGAAGAATATTAATAGATATTTTGTAGTAAAATTTGAAAAATATCAATAGGTACATTAGACCATAATTTGAGGATTATTAATAGGCACGTTGTAGCTAAATTTAAGTTTAACATGACAACGATGATCTAAGCTGATTGCAGTGATTTCAGTGGTAAATCACAATGGCCTTGTGATATATCACAAGGGAAAATTTGAAGATATCAATAAAAATAAAACTCATTTTTATTAAAATAAAAAACAAAGTTTCAAAAATAAAACAGTGGGCCTGTCCGGGATTTGAACCCGGGACCTCCTGCACCCAAAGCAGGAATCATACCCCTAGACCAACAGGCCACCTACCTATATGATAAAAAATAAAAAATTTATCTCTCATATTAAATTGCGCGTGTTAATACGGAACATTTACATCACAGATACAAGATAAAATTATTTTAAATATACTACAAATGTTCAGATTGAATTATAGCAAGGATAAACATTTGTTTTCCCTAAAATTTGAACAGAAAATCTGTTAGGCTGTTTGGCTGTTATTCCCGTTGACCGTTGATAAATTCAAAATCAAATTTTTATTCAGTTAAAAGTACATTCATAGATGATGAGTTACAAACATAATGTTGGAGTTATAGATAAAGCTAGTATAAATAAAGCCACTAATATGTGGCAAGGAGAAACCTTTCTAAGGATCCTTACCTTGAGAAAAAAAAATATTTACTATATATATTTACCTAGGATGTAAGAATACTTGTAGTGTTTTAAGTACGTACTTAAAACACTTGTACTTACTTATAACATTCTTGTACTCATTTGTTCATGAATGTAAGGTTGTTGTTGTCGTTAAAAATTCGAAACCTGGAACAAAGTTCCAAGTAGCACGGGCTATGGTGAGCCCGTATTCTCTTTAATGAAAGGTCTTTCATCAGACCTTAACGGAGAGTATTACATTAACAAGTTTATTTATCCTTCACACCTTATAATTACAATGTCAGCCAGTTACAGACAATGTTCTATTTCAATAGCTATAAATTTACAGTTAATATATACTGTACTACGGGCTCACCATAGCCCGTGCTACTTGGAACTTTCTATTCCAGGTAGCGAAATATTAAACAACTTACAGTTAATAATTATACGTTAATGGGAGGTTTTTGTTTAAAATCCGCTACTTGTAACAAAATGTTCCAAGTAGCACGGGCTATGGCGAACCCGTAGTGGACTTACCACCTAATGGCAGGTTTTATCGCTAAATACATAATTATTTAACCAGTGGAGATATTACACAGTCATAAGGGAACTGTAGTTTGTTATTATTAGTCTTAATAACACTACTTGCTTCTTAATCTCATATAATAATATGAGATTATAATTATTTTTATATGATATAAAGAAATATGTCGTTTATCTACTAAATACTGATACAGTAGAAGGATTTCAGGTATTTTATCTTTAGTAATAAGGTGGTTTGCTATTTCACACAACGTGAGTTTAGATTTAGATATCATAGATATATATATTTGTGATATCACTGTTTACTAAAACACTAGTTTACATTACATTATAAATGTATATATACATATACATATAACTGTATATAAATCTAATAAATCTGTATATATATATATATATATATATATATATATATATATATATATATATATATATATATATATATATATATATATATATATATAAATAGATTTAGATATATATATAAATGTAATGCTATACATTATCAATGTATAGATATACATTATTAAATACATTATAAATGTATAATGTATACATTATAAATCTGAACCAACCATAAGAAAAGACTGCCCAGACCCGGGATCGAACCGGGGACCTTTAGATCTTCAGTCTAACGCTCTCCCAACTGAGCTATCTAGGCGGTGAGAGGTAAAGAAAATAACGTTTTGTGTACCTGAAAATATCGTAGTTACAATAGTTTAGTTTGTATAAAAAGAAAAAAAAAGAGTCAGAATTCCCTTTTCCAGAGTCTGGAAAAGGGAATTAAACCTTATGTAAGTAGAGGAATTAAATATACACAATATACATAATAGATATTTATTAAATATAGTAAAAATTGGCCTCAGTGTATTTCTTCTACAGAACTGTATATAATATAACTGATAATTGAGAGCATTATATGTTATTTTTATATATGTTATATGATAACATAGATATGATAATATTATATGATATTATATATATATAATATGTTATATGATAATATAGCATTATATGTTATTTATTTTCATGAACACTAGGAAAGATTTTTTAGAAGCCGCGGAGGCCACTAGAGAGATTATGCCTCAGGTAAATTCAGGTATTCATACACTTACACTTACTAAATAAAGGTTTACAACATTATTTTATTACTTAGTCCTCGCTGATAACTGTTTCAACCAAAGAAAACTAGATTGTCTCAGTTAACAAATATTTTAACCGTAAACTAAAATCATCTCTTGAAGCCATAAACCATTGCCTGAATTTACCTAAATTTACCTCAATGTACCTGATTGTTAATGACACTAGTGGGGCCTTGACGAGGACAGGAAGCCGGCGGCTTGTTGAAGATCCTCCCCATTTGCCTTGAGGATGTTTTTTTAGTTGTGTTAAAATGGGTTCAGGGTCCTCGGCCACTGTTAGCTGGGTGTTCGGCAGGCGACATTAAAACTCTGAGAGCTTTAATGTTGTGTTAGTGGCGTCTGGTGGCTGCGGTGTGCTGCTGCTGGCGACCTTTGCTCTCTTCTCTGTGTGCTGTGGGCGACCCGTGAGGTCCTGAGAGTAGTGCCGACGACCTCTGAGCTCCCGATAATATTGCAGACGATCTCTGAGCTCCTCAGAGTGCTGCAGACGACCTCTGAGCTCCTCAGGCGATCTCTGAGTTCCTCAGAGTGTCAGAACTAGTTTCCGAGGCTTGGGTTTGCAGCAAGTAACCTTTTATGACGTTTGGCGGGGCTGCGGGCGACCTCTAATGGCGGTCATGTATTCAAGTCGACCTGTTTGAGAGCGTTTGATTGTTCCATTAAACGGCAGATGCGCTGTTGCTGCCTTAACAGCGCCATTTTCCCCGTTAGCTACAGCCATTTCATTTTCGGTGGTAATTCCATACGATTTCGGAAATTATTATTTTGTATATATCGCCTGCGACGAGGTTATGACTTGAGAGCCACCCTCAAGCAGTGACTCTCCACCTCCACAGTGACCTTCCCACACAGGCAGTGATCCCCACAAGCCTCTAAACCTCTAAACCTCTAAACCACGGTCATATATTAGCTTCCTCACCCTCCCAGAGGACAAGGACCTTCGCCCCTCGAGCCGTAATCTCAGATAATTCGTAGAATCAAGGCATCACATTCTTTTCCCTTAGTGTTTATCTCATTACGATCTGTACAGTGTAATTTAAGCGCACCCCTGCTTGAGCACCGCCACTGGATATAAGGCTTAAAGGGGGATTATTATTCTCGATAGCGTGGCTCTCTCTCTGCTTGACGTCCCTACTTGCTGTGAGTCATGGGTGATGTGGGAGGTGGGCGTGTGGCCGCCCTCTGCTGCAGTATGGCTCTATTGTTATTGTAGAGGGATGTGAGGACAAGGAGCTGGGATATGAGGACAAGGAACTGGGATATGAGGATAAGGAGCTGGGATATGAGGACAAGGATCTGGGATATGAGGACAAGGAACTGGGATATGAGGACAAGGAACTGGGATATGAGGACAAGGAGCTGGGATATGAGGACAAGGAGCTGGGATATGAGGACAAGGAGCTGGGATACGAGGACAAGGAACTGGGATATGAGGACAAGGCACTGAGATATGAGGACAAGGAGCTGAGATATGAGGACAAGGAGCTGGGATACGAGGACAAGGAACTGGGATATGAGGACAAGGAACTGGGATATGAGGACAAGGAACTGGGATATGAGGACAAGGAGCTGGGATACGAGGACAAGGAGCTGGGATATGAGGACAAGGAGCTGGGATACGAGGACAAGGAACTGGGATATGAGGACAAGGAACTGGGATATGAGGACAAGGCACTGAGATATGAGGACAAGGAGCTGAGATACGAGGACAAGGAACTGGGATATGAGGACAAGGAACTGGGATATGAGGACAAGGAACTGGGATATGAGGACAAGGAGCTGAGATATGAGGACAAGGAACTGGGATACGAGGACAAAGAGCTGAGATATGAAGACAAGGAGCTGAGATATGAGGACAAGGAGCTGAGATATGAGGACAAGGAGCTGAGATATGAGGACAAAGAGCTGAGATATGAAGACAAGGAGCTGAGATATGAGGACAAGGAGCTGAGATATGAGGACAAGGAGCTGAGATATGAGGACAAAGAGCTGAGATATGAAGACAAGGAGCTGAGATATGAGGACAAGGAGCTGAGATATGAGGACAAGGAGCTGAGATATGAGGACGAGGGGGAAGGAAAAGTAGTTTACTTAATCTACAAGAATACGTTCACATCTTTAAATCTTATTTTAAGATGATTATACATTTATCTAGAAAAGGCTAGTTTAAACTTCATAATGCTTCGGCTAGTTGACTCTTTAGCCGCTCTAGGAGCGGTGGATTGGCAGCTTTTAGAACATTATTGTACTTTGATCCTCACTCTCGCGAAAGAACATACTTTATGTGACTCTTTTGGCCACAAGGAATACCTGGAGTGTGTGTCTTGGCCACAAGGAATACCTGGAGTGTGTGTCTTGGCCACAAGGAATACCTGGAGTGTGTGTCTTGGCCACAAGGAATGCTTAGAGTGTGTGTCTTGGCCACAAGGAATGCTTAGACTGTGTGTCTTGGCCACAAGGAATACCTGGAGTGTGTGTCTTGGCCACAAGGAATGCTTAGAGTGTGTGTCTTGGCCACAAGGAATACCTGGAGTGTGTGTCTTGGCCACAAGGAATACCTGGAGTGTGTGTCTTGGCCACAAGGAATACCTGGAGTGTGTTTCTTGGCCACAAGGAATACCTGGAGTGTGTGTCTTGGCCACAAGGAATACCTGGAGTGTGTGTCTTGGCCACAAGGAATACCTGGAGTGTGTGTCTTGGCCACAAGGAATACCTGGAGTGTGTTTCTTGGCCACAAGGAATACCTGGAGTGTGTTTCTTGGCCACAAGGAATACCTGGAGTGTGTTTCTTGGCCACAAGGAATACCTGGAGTGTGTTTCTTGGCCACAAGGAATACCTGGAGTGTGTGTCTTGGCCACAAGGAATACCTGGAGTGTGTGTCTTGGCCACAAGGAATACCTGGAGTGTAGGACACAAGTTTGTCATAAAGACTTGTGAAGTTAGCATTGGGGAGAGACTTGATGAGCAGTCATGTGGTGGAGGCAAGTTCCAAGGGGCTGGAGGAAGGTGGTGACAGGATTGTAAGTGGCGTCCAACAGCCTGGTTGACTAGTTCAGCAACGAGGAGGGTCGACGACCGGGCCGCGGGGATGTTAAGCCCCGAAAGCACCTCAAGGTATAACCTCAGGATGTCGTGGTGGTGGTGGTGGTGGTTGTTATAGATTCAGCTACTCGGAACAAGTTCCAAGTAGCACGGGCTATGGTGAGCCCGTAACTTAGCTGGCACAGGAGCGGGGCAAGTAGCACGGGCTATGGTGAGCCCGTAACTTACCTGGCACAGGAGCGGGGCAAGTAGCACGGGCTATGGTGAGCCCGTAACTTACCTGGCACAGGAGCGGGGCAAGTAGCACGGGCTATGGTGAGCCCGTAACTTGCCTGGCACAGGAGCGGGGCAAGTAGCACGGGCTATGGTGAGCCCGTAACTTACCTGGCACAGGAGCGGGGCAAGTAGCACGGGCTATGGTGAGCCCGTAACTTGCCTGGCACAGGAGCGGGGCAAGTTGCACGGGCTATGGTGAGCCCGTAACTTACCTGGCACAGGAGCGGGGCAAGTAGCACGGGCTATGGTGAGCCCGTAACTTACCTGGCACAGGAGCGGGGCAAGTAGCACGGGCTATGGTGAGCCCGTAACTTACCTGGCACAGGAGCGGGGCAAGTAGCACGGGCTATGGTGAGCCCGTAACTTACCTGGCACAGGAGCGGGGCAAGTAGCACGGGCTATGGTGAGCCCGTAACTTACCTGGCACAGGAGCGGGGCTCCGCTGGAGGTGGTACAAGAAAGCAGATGGCGGTCTTCCGCTCTTGTGACATCTGTGTGCCCTCGTGCTCAGTAAACCAGCTTCAGTTGACACCCATTACCACCAGAGCTAACAAAAATTACGGGCTCGCCATAGCCCGTGCTGCCTGGAACTTTTTTGTTCTGGGTGGCGAATCTTAAACAAGAAGCTAAAAACTCTAAGACAACCTCTAGCTACCTCTTGTGACTGAGCTCCTGCTCAGGGCAGATGTTTATTCAGTCCTTTTTGTTCGACAATTCCTATGTAAATATTTTCCTGGAATAATTTTCGTTGGAGGGAGGGGTAGGGGGTGTGTACTCGTCTAGTTGTGCTTGCGGGGGTTGAGCTCTGGCTCTTTGGTCCCGCCTCTCAACTGTCAGTCAACTGGTGTACAGGTTCCTGAGCCTATTGGGTTCTGTCATATGTACATTTGAAACTGTGTATGGAGTCAGCCTCCACCACATCACTTCCTAATGCATTCCATTCGTTAACTACTCTGACACTAGAAAAGTTCTTTCTAACGTCCCTGTGGCTCATGTGGGTACTCAGTCTCCACCTGTGTTGTGTGTGTGTGTGTGTGTGTGTGTGTGTGTGTGTGTGTGTGTGTGTGTGTGTGTGTGTGTGTGTGTGTGTGTGTGTGTGTGTGTGAGTGAGTGAGTGCGTGTGCGTGTGCTGGAGCGAGGGTAGAGAGCGCGGCAAGAGATGCTGTAGGTGCTCGACCCAGCGGGTTAAAGAACATCACCGGATGTCACTCATTATCTCTTGTTTTTTCTCTTCTAGTGATCTTCTCTCACCAGTTTTCCTATTCTCTCTCTCCCTCGGCTCTCTCGCCATTATTATCGTACGTCACGTTAACGCCCGGTGATGATTACTTGACACGGCACGATAATTCCCATTTGCGTACGGTATCTAAAAAGCCTAGTGTTCTTCAGAAGGAATGGCGCAGCTCCTCCAGTCAGCGGGAAATCACTTGAGTGGGAAATGATGGCTTTGAGATGGAATGTCGGGAGAAGCATCATGTCGGAGGCTGCGGGATGACCCAGGGGGCAGCTGCCTCAAGATGTGTAGCTAAACTCGGGGCAGATTTAATTTTAAATGGGAAGTTAGAATCGTTCCTCAGACTACAGTGTAACGACAAACAAGGATGAAAATACTAAAGTTTACCGTGAAAGAAATAGTGATGGTGAAAGAGAACGCGTTGGGAACGTGAAGAAATGTAAATGAAGAGATAATATTTCTGCTGACTTCTCCTGACGTCAGAGTGGGCCATTACCTTCAGCGAGGCTTCTGTCGACGTCACGGCTGATGACAGAAGTGCCTTGTACGGCTGTGTTTGTTAATTATCACCTGTGTAATATGTTGGTATTTTGAGCACACAAGCTGAAGATATCTTAAGTATTTACCTCCAGTACACCAACGGAAGCGGTTTACAACCTGAGTTGTAAACACTTTAAGTAAACTTCAAGATGTCATCTTGACATCTTGAAGACACTTCAAGATGTCAGACTTCACGTAAATCGCAGGGAGGGGTCGCTTTATAGTCGCCAATATTTCTTTAAAGCATGTTCCTTGAGCTAACCCCAACATCCAACGACACTCCCAAACCCCAAATGTCTCAACCTGTAAAGCTGAGTGAGACTAACCGTGAGCGTCTGACCTCCACGCAGAAGACGCAGAGAGCGACAAAGAAGTCTTAAAGAAAGAGTGGGGGACGTCCGGGCAAGCTTCACATAACATACCGTGGTGACAGAGATGAAGGTAGCAGCCTGGAGCCAGGAGCTCGGGGTTCACACGATGGGGCAGGCGCCAAGGGCTTCGCCCGAGGCGCTGCCATTACCGGAGCACAAAGACGGGAGAGATGATGCCTGGCTAGAGACGCCCACCGGGGCGTACGTCACGCTAACACACACACACACACTGAGATTTGTGTCTCTGGCTTCTACCGCTGGGGACGCTGATGGGGTCTTGCTCCACCTCGGGGTGTTCGTCACCCCTGGGGGAACTGAGGACCCGCTCCTGTTCAAGAAGACTTAGACACGTGTTGTAAAATAGAGGAAACTGCGACGTTCAACATAAACGGAGATTACTTCATTAGTCACTATTTGTCAGGCTTCGGATAGGAACTAGATATGGGGACGTAACCTAACCTAATCTAATCTAACTTAATCTAACCTAACCTAATCTAACCTAACCTAATCTAACCTAACCTAATCTAATCTAACCTAATCTAACCTAACCTAACCTAACCTAATCTAACCTAATCTAATCTAACTTAATCTAACCTAACCTAATCTAACCTAACCTAACCTAATCTAACCTAACCTAATCTAATCTAACCTAATCTAACCTAACCTAATCTAACCTAATCTAATCTAACCTAACCTAATCTAACCTAACCTAATCTAACCTAACCTAATCTAATCTAACTTAATCTAACCTAACCTAACCTAATCTAACCTAACCTAATCTAATCTAACCTAATCTAACCTAACCTAATCTAACCTAACCTAACCTAATCTAACCTAATCTAATCTAACCTAATCTAACCTAACCTAACCTAACCTAATCTAATCTAACCTAACCTAATCTAATCTAACCTAACCTAACCTAACCTAATCTAATCTAACCTAACCTAACCTAACCTAACCTAACCTAAGCTAACCTAAGCTATCCTTACGAACACATAAGCCGGTTATGAAGAGAGAAAAGATGGTGAAATAAAAGTAGACATTCTTACTCTTTGCTTCCCCGGAGAAGACCGGCGGGAGTATTATATAACACTGACTTATAAGTCCTTGAGCATAATTCAGTCAAAATAAAAAAAAGTATATTCTTCGTTGAAAAGAAATGTAATGTTCGCCTCTCGGTATAAATATTCCCAGAGACGAGAATACTTTGTGTTGTGTAGGTAAGACTGAATGTTCTTCAACACAAGCCGAGGCTCCGGAACTTGAGAGTGAAAGAGAGCAGCAACACAGACATGTTGCAAAGTGTTGCTGCAACAGACAATGACATTACACCGTCCATTTTGTCAGCATCTCCACGAGAAGATAATTAGGCGTTATTATGCTAATATATACCCAGTGGCAGCTGTACCTGGGTAAGGAGTCCATCTACAAACTCTAATATAAAATGTGATTTTAATGTAAACGATGACATATTGAAATTAAAACAGCTGAAAGTTCTGCTTGAAATATTAAGGTTACCCCTTAAAAAAATACAAATGTATCCATAAAAAACGCAAAAGGCCTTTGTTACCCCTCTTCCTGGTCATTCTTCCTCAATATGTCTCCTTCTTTCCCCTCATTCCTCCTCCATAGAATGTTCCTACCTTTCCCTCCATCAGATTATATCCTCTCCAGCCTTTCCTACAGAGTATGGCTGCTCTATACCCACTAGAGGAGAGATCTTCAACTCCCGCTACTCTAATAGGCCAATAAAATTGTCAAGGACCATTATTTGGTTTTATTATATACTTATTCCTCTGGCGCATTTTCCTGTATTCACCTTGTTGTATTCACCTAGATGTATTCACCTAGTTGTTCGTGTGGGGGTTGAGCTCTGCTCTTTCGGCCCGCCTCTTAACTGTCAATCAATCAACGAGTCTGTTTTGGTCGGGGTCTTCCTTAAATCATTCCCCCTTGTTCTATCCTAAATCCTTATCCTGCCCCCTTCCAAGTGCTGTAGAGTCGTAATGGCTTGGCACTTACCCTTGATAATTAAAAAATATATAAAATCAGGATGTGTTAAATTCAGAAATAACAAATTTAATATTAAAAAATTGTCATTATTACCAACTTTCGCGGACTGGCATTATGTTGCCAGTGAGATAATAATAATATTAATAAGATAATAATAATAATTAATAAGAAATAAGAAAAATAAGAAAATATTAATATAAATATTTCTTAATAAGAAAAATATATAGTATATTTTGTATTTATCTCGACGATTTTTATTTCTCTTCGTAAGTTTTTTCCTGGATGTATAATTTTTTCCCAAAAAACACCTGCGGCACACCTGTATCCGCCACACCTGAAGCTCTTCATGACACACCTGTTGAAACACGCTGCCAATTGTACCCCTTCCGGGAAGTGCCTCACTTCTGCTCTTAGTAACTTCCGTT
This sequence comes from Procambarus clarkii, assembly GCF_040958095.1. NCBI lineage: Eukaryota > Metazoa > Arthropoda > Malacostraca > Decapoda > Cambaridae > Procambarus > Procambarus clarkii. The sequence continues at coordinate 8,549,462 of NC_091163.1, forward strand.
TCCATACCACTTACGGGTTATTCATGCCCGTGCCACCTCTTGGGTGGCTTAATCTTCATCAACCAATCAATCTTTGACGGGCTCACCATAGCCCGTGCTACATGGACACTTCGTTGTGAGTAGTTAAATCTAAAAACAACAACACAATCCCTTACTAGAATGTGATTGATGGTCGTTGGAACCTCTTCAAAACCCCCTCTCTCTCTCCCCCCCCCTGGTATGCTGCCCCCCCCTCCCTCTTCAGTATACTCTCTCCCTTTACTGCGGCATATTACGGGTATAACCAGCCTCGGTACATGGTGATTGTGGCTGCTCACAGCAATTACTCTTTCCGTTCCTTGAAGCCCGTTTTTCCGTTGCTTAAGTCTTCCTTGTTTCCTAATCCACTAAAGTGCGCCGGGGGCGGTCTGGCTCCTGTTTGTACTCCTCTTTATTACCTCTTGTGGTTTGCTAAGAAAACTTATTATTAACCTAACATAAAATATCGAATCGCTTTTAAGACATATTGTGAAATAATAGATTAAATTACTTACCAGTCCTCTATGGGGTATTCATGCCTATGCCACCTCTAACAGCTATTGTGTAAGGAGAAGGGAACTATCAGGGGGGCGAAAGCGCCAAGCCATTACGACTATATAGCACTGGGAAGGGGTCAGGATAAGGATTTGGGATGGGACGGGGGGAAGGAATGGTGCCCAACCACTTGTGGACACTAGACAGCTCATCATTCAATGGCCAAATGCTCTTTAAAATCCAGCTACCAAACCCTGTTTATGTATGGAAGACACTTTACACACAACCTGTACTCAGGCCAGGCTCGTTAAAGCGGCGGCCATGCCCCCCTAAGACGGATTATGAAATCTTATCTGATTTTATATATTTTTTTTTTATATATTTATATAGATTTATATATACAGAAACTTATTATAAAGTATCAGTCTGATACTTGCTGATAGATTGTGCAATACGATAACTACGTTATCTCGTGGTCCTAAGATTGAAACAATCTGTATATTCACTTGAGTCTGTAATAGTGACTCCTTCAAAATAATAATTTCAAATACAAATTTCACGAACGCAGTTGTGTTACACAGACGCTTTCCGTTTTCTTTCATTTCTTGCGCTCTGGTGCCGCTCAGAAAGACTAGATCAGTAAATTATCTCTTCGCGTTCGGTGTCCAGCAGAGCGAGAGCCCCAGAGTCAGCGTCACAGCTCCTCTCGGCCCAGTTACTTTGTTGGAGGCAATGGCGTTGTTATATGTCATCTTAAGATTATTCTTGGTCACTACTCAATTCATTTTTTGAGTTCCCAATAACGTTAGAAAGTGGTGAATGTATATGATAAAAGAGAGGAATATGAAGAGGGAGAAAGGAATAAGAAAAGGCACAATAAGAAAAATAATCAGGAAATGAAGGAGAGAAAAACATGGAGGGAAGAAGAAGATGGAAGAAATGAAGGAGAAGGAAGTACTGATGAAGGAGAGGGAAGAGAGACACGGAGCTAGGAAGCAGGAGAGAAGCGACGAAGGCTGGAGACAAGGAGGAAAGAGCCAGAGGGAAGTGGGCCGTGATGATGGGTGGTAGAGGGTGAGAGCAGGTCGGTGGCACTAGCACTGGTAGGGAGCGGAAGACCAAGTCACGAGTTCAACTCTGTGGTAGCGGAGGCGCCTCTAACTGCTGCTCCTGCTGATGTGCTGATGCTGCTGATGTTCCTGCTGATGCTTCTGATGCTGCTGATACTGCTGCTGCTCCTGCTGATGCTGCTGCTGCCGATGACGCTGCCACTGATTCTCTATTTTTCTCTCTCTCTCAGTTTCATCACATTCATTGATCATTTAATGGTGCATTTGTAGAGGGGCGAGTTTATTGGGCAGCGTCACACATCCTGTGAGTGGACACACCGCCATAGTGACAGTATTGGGCAGCGTCACTCATCCTGTGAGTGGACACACCGCCATAGTGACAGTATTGGGCAGCGCCACTCATCCTGTGAGTGGACACACCGCCATAGTGACAGTATTGGGCAGCGTCACTCATCCTGTGAGTGGACACACCGCCATAGTGACAGTATTGGGCAGCGCCACTCATCCTGTGAGTGGACACACCGCCATAGTGACAGTATTGGGCAGCGCCACTCATCCTGTGAGTGGACACACCGCCATAGCAGCATGTACAACACTCCCCAATAGGAAGAAAACCCGCTGGGTTGTTCATCCTGTCACTTGTACCCAGACACAGCTGGGACTTGCTTAACTGTCTTAAGTGAACAGCTCCTCAAACAAGAAGATCACCATCTGTCAGCCCTTAAAATCTTACGTTATCTTGCAAAATGGGGGAATCTTTTAAGAACAGTATCAATATTTGACAAATAGTGTTTTCCTAACTCAAACAATGTGGGGTTTATTATTCTACACATATTTCTAATGTCTCTCAGATGTTCACATTCACGTAGATAGTGGTCAAGGCGGTGTCCGTCACTCTCACCACAGATTCTGCAACTCTGCTGCACAACTGTTGTTTCCATCCCGAATCTCCATGGATATTTGTATCCAAGACGGATTCTCGCTATTACTGATTCTCTCCCGCGGCCTCCTCCTCTTCGTCCATAATGATTGGGATTGCCAGCTACAATCCCATTGTACCATCGTACAGATTCACTGATTTGTGATTCTCTTCTCCTTTTCTATTTGTCACGGTGATGTTGCCTGATAATGCCTCTAATTTGTCGAAAAGTCTTGGGTATGAAGCATTCATCATGGTCTCCTTCAGGGCTATGCCCATTCCAGGTCATAGCTTTCAGTGCCCGAGGCAACTTTTGCATAAATCCACAAGGGCCGTGACGAGGATTCGAACCTGCGTCCAAGAACATCCCAGACGCTGCCTTAATCGACTGAGCTACGACGCAGGTTCAAATCCTCGTCACAGCCCTTGTGGATTTGTTCATTTGATGCATCACGCAATTGTGATTTCTGTGTGTAATCGACTTTTGCATGTTCCTATGAGTTGGTTCAGCTCCTCTTTCTTCCCCTTGTTAGAGCCGACAGTGACGCCAAGGTACCGATAGTGGTTAACCAATTCAAGTGTTTCATCAATGCAATGCAGTGCATTAATATATATACTAAGAATGGCAGCGGCTCGCGAAATTAACGTGATGTCCCGTTTTCTGTTGGCGGGTCCTCGGGTTGGTTAGGATAAGGGCACTTTAGTACGATCGTTTTTTTGACGTTGTGAGCGCTTGAGAGCACAGGCTGGATCTAGACACTTCTATAGGTCTATAGACATTAGACATATAATGTCGAAATTATATCATTTCTTTGAAAATTTGTTCCGTTGACAGAAATTATATTTTACTCCTCTCTGGGGGGCGCGTCCCCCCAGACGAGTCAAATTGCTGTTTGTTATCATAATAATGATGGTTAGGTTAGGTTATCGTATCTATATAGCGTATCGATAACCGAAAATATCGTACGTTTGGCTTAACTAACGTGCCTGTGGAACAGGTATCGTACGTTTGGCTTAACTAACGTGCTGGTGGAACAGGTATCGTACGTTTGGCTTAACTAACGTGCTTGTGGAACAGGTATCGTACGTCTGGCTTAACTAACGTGCCGATGGAACAGGTATCGTACGTCTGGCTTAACTAACGTGCCGATGGAACAGGTATCGTACGTCTGGCTTAACTAACGTGCCGGTGGAACAGGTATCGTACGTCTGGCTTAACTAACGTGCCGATGGAACAGGTATCGTACGTGTGGCTTAACTAACGTGCCGGTGGAACAGGTATCGTACGTCTGGCTTAACTAACGTGCCGATAGAACAGGTATCGTACGTCTGGCTTAACTAACGTGCCGATGGAACAGGCATCTTACGTCTGGCTTAACTAACGTGCCGGTGGAACAGGTATCGTACGTCTGGCTTAACTAACGTGCCGATGGAACAGGCATCTTACGTCTGGCTTGACTAACGTGCCGATAGAACAGGTATCGTACCGTAGACTCGGGGGGGGGGGGGATGATGGCTCCAGCCATAATCTCCCTTCATTATCACTCAGTCCGCCCTTGTGAACAGTAGGGAGGAGAAACTGTCTCCCTGGAATGCCCCTAAGGTCACCCAGACGCTGCCTGACGCAGGCTAGATAGGTTCTGAGGGGGATTGATTACTTTGATCCTTCTCAAGGCTCGGGGTGATTACATTGTACTGATCTTCATGCAGGGTTTTCGGGTATTACTTCTGGCTGATTCTCTTCCAAGTTGCGTGGATTACTTCATGTTAATCCTCCTCTAGGACCCGGGGATTACCTCATGCTAATAATCAAGGTTCCACTAACGGTATACTGCGAGAGGGGTTAGAGTGAACGTCGGTTGCTTAGCAGGATCAGCTGGAAGCCAGATGATTCCGGATAAGCGCGCGGTTTTAACGGAAAATGTACCATTAAATGACCTCATGAGGCTTAGGGCTCGCTCAAGAGGCTTAGGACCCGCTCATGAGGCTAAGGGCCCGCTCAAGAGGCTTAGGGCCCACTCATGAGGCTAAGGGCCCGCTCAAGAGGCTTAGGGCCTACTCATGAGGCTAAGGGCTCGCTCAAGAGGCTTAGGGCTCGCTCATGAGGCTAAGGGCCCGCTCAAGAGGCTTAGGGCTCGCTCATGAGGCTTAGGGCCCGCTCAGGAGGCTTAGGGCCCCGCTCAAGATGGAGGTCTATGGCCCTGAAAAAAAAATCTTTCTTGCGCGCGCAGTTAGGTGTGCGGCGCCCCTCCCGGCGCCCTTGGAAGGGGTGAGAACATACAGGAAGCCGGTGCAAATTACCAACACGGAGAGGCTGCTTAGACACACATTATCATCCCGTTCTCTCGATCCACCACTCCGTAAAGAATGCAACCGTTTGGCCTAACCCAGAAACGCATTAACCCAAGCAACCCACCTAGCCTATCGTGGACGACGCATAGAAAACGTCAACATTACAAGGGCTCAGATTTGACTAATGCGTCACATTTGTAACGGTTTAGCGTATTCCGTTAATACAATTCGATATACTAGCTGTAGGATGAGGCTACAGCCGTTAACAAGCTGTAGGATGAGGCTACAACCATTAACAAGCTGTAGGATGAGGTTACAGCCGTTAGCAAGATGTAGGATGAGGTTACAGCCGTTAGCAAGCTGTAGGATGAGGCTACAGCCATTAGCAAGCTGTAGGATGAGCTAAAAGTTAGAAAGTAATTTGAAAGAAAGAAAGCAAATTTGTAAAAGTTAGAAAATGAGCGGGAGATTGGAGTCAAGAAAACAATCTTTGTGACTGTCTATTGCAAACAGTTCTGGCGATTAGGGTTTGGTTGTTCTGTGCTCCTCTGAAGGGTCATTAAGGCCACCACCTTAGCGACCAACCAGCAAGGATAGTTTAGTTCTAAACATTAACCAGGACGGGAGTAAGCTCCCTGGATGTGTCTACCATGAAGCGGTGTGAATTCGTCTGTCGGTACACATGCCTCCTGTGCTCTGTTGCAAGCTATGCAACCCTTCGTGTAGTCTAGGGTAGTTGCATAAGGGGCCAGATTCACGAAGCAGTTACGCAAGCACTTACGAACCTGGGGCCAGATTCACGTAGCAGTTACGCAAGCACTTACGAACCTGAGGCCAGATTCACGAAGCAGTTACGCAAGCACTTGCGAACCTGGGGCCAGATTCATGAAGCAGTTACGCAAGCACTTACGAACCTGAGGCCAGATTCACGAAGCAGTAACGCAAGCACTTGCGAACCTGAGGCCAGATGCACGAAGCACTTACGCAAGCACTTACGAACCTGGGGCCAGATTCACGAAGCAGTTACACAAGCACTTACGAACGTGTACATCTGTCCTCAATCTTTGACGGCTTTGGTTACATTTATTAAACAGTTTGCAAGCATGAAAACTTGCCAATCAACTGTTGTTATTGTTATAAACAGCCTCCTGATGCTTCGGAGCTCATTAACTATTTAATAATTGTAAACAAAGCCGCCCAGGTGTACCTAAATATGTTAATAAAAAGCCCAGGTGCAGTTAACATTGTAGAAATACAAGTCAAATCATGACGATATTCATGTACTGTGTACTGTGTTCTGAGAGCACTCAGAATGGCTGCTCTTGGAAAGATATAAGTTTCTAAATTCTGAATTGCCGACAGCGGCACCACCTCTTGAAGAAGAGAAAGAAGGGCATCACCACGTGAAGAAGAGGGGGGGAGAAGGGTAGCATGTCAGTAACTCTGGCTCATCACCTCATTTCAGAATCCACCAGCAATCTCTCTTCTCACCAGAAGAGACACAGACCAGGCGGGAAGCTATGCCCAAAATTCTTTATCTTCAAGATATTAATGGCATGTCGAAGTTACAAAAAGTTATTTCGAATTCATCATCAATGCATTTGAATAGTCTGCGCGGGTTACTATCTTGATATAGTGTTCTATAAGAATTTCAGGTATATTATTATTTATTTTTTTGAAAAACTAGTTAAAAAAACAACCCAACTGTCAAAAACTTCAGACAGTTTGGATAATACAAGTGATCAGTTATGACTAAACGATGGGTTGGCACCTGGGTGATTCCTGTAGCCTATTGGAGAGTGTCTTGTTGGTTCTTGTTGCGTAATGAGACAAGTGTCAGGTAATTAGAAAATGTCAGGTAATTAAGAAAAGAGGTATGTGTGAAAGGCCTGTGTACTATTTGCCCGAAGTTCGTTGGGTAGACAGTTTGTTCGCTACATTTGCGTAATAAATGCAACTGTTTTACCTAATTACAAACGTACACGCGCACGCCAAAACCCTCACTCGAATCCCATCCCCCCCACACACACAGGGTGGACAAAGACAAACTATTTAACACGTGTGGAACACGAACAAGGGGACACAGGTGGAGACTGAGTACCCAGATGAGCCACAGAGACGTTAGAAAGAACTTTTTCAGTGTCAGAGTAGTTAACAGGTGGAATACATTAGGCAGTGATGTGGTGGAGGCTGACTCCATACACAGTTTCAAGTGTAGATATGATAGAGCCCAGTAGGCTCAGGAACCTGTACACCAGTTGATTGACAGTTGAGAGGCGGGACCAAAGAGCCAGAGCTCAACCCTCGCAAGCACAACTAGGTGAGTACACACACACACACACACACACACACACACACACACACACACACACACACACACACACACACACACACACACACACACACACACTCAAACGCGAAATTGTTAATAATAGTTTATTATAGAGCAAGTTTCCCGGTGTTGGGGGAGTCGTGTCGCAGGTTATTGAGCACCCGTTGCTGTGGTGTTGAGCACCTGTTGCTGTGGTGTTGAGCACCTGTTGTTGTGGTGTTGAGCACCTGTTGCTGTGTAGAGAGGTCGGTGGGCGGTGTAGAGAAGGTCGGTGGGCGGCAGGACCCTGCAAGAGGCGGAGGGCGGATGAAAACGAGGCAGTGGGCGGCCGACAAAAAGGGCGGCCGTTCGGCCGGCAGGAAGACGGGTTCGCGGGAAGGCGGGGGGTGGGTGGGTGGCATGAAGATGGGCGGCAGGAAAGAGCTGTGGTGGGCGTGAGGAGGGTGGTGACGGCATCGCAGAAAGGTGGGGCGAGGGAGCATGATGGGCGTGGTCGAGGTCGTCGCACGGAGGAACGTGAAAGTGTGAGATTGTGATGGTTTTAATTGTGGAGAAATGCATGTTGGAAGCCCTCTCAGAGAGGGAGTGAGAGGGAGGGAGGGTAGAGAGAGAGAGAGAGATGGAGAGGGTGGGATGGAGGTTCCTTTGTTGTCTCAACAAACATACAAGTCACCTGAGGCTACAGGTTTCATTGTGATCAGGGATGAGCATCTTGCAATGATCTCTTGCAAGCATCATTACATGCGATGCACTTGACCTGGAATTAGGGGGGACATTACGTGAGTTCGTAATGCAAAAAACACATTAGATTACACTATGGCATCCGTTAACATTCATGTCGTGTCATAACTGAATGAACCTAGATTGTAAACCAGATATTTCGACTTAATACTACAAACTCTTCCATGGAGACCATAGTTTACTTATTCTCGACAGCGTAAAATCTCCATTTTCCTTATGGTCAAATTTCCTTATAAAACGACAACATTTAATACTTCAAAATGTGTGCAATCACCTTCAATTACGTTCAAAAATCGGGCTCCAACATAGTATTTTAAATATCCATCGTAGTTTTGAAACTGCATGTCAGTTTGGGTAAAATTTGAAAAATCGCCGTTTTTTCTTGTCAAATTTTCGTAAAGAAAGACAATTTAAAGCGTCAGATATTTACAATCACCCTCAATTTCGTTAATAGCAGATTGTAGGCAGCGAGGCACTGGTTCGTTACCTTACCATAATGACAAACAATCCAACCATAATATGAGCAGCCTAACCTAAAGAATTTAAATTCTCTGAGTACAAGATTATTTGAACTATTATAACTAATAAACAATTTGATTGATATCAGTATATTGTGGCACATAAATAATGCAACAATTTATTCTCCACTTTGCAGTAAAGACCCCATAGTTGATGTCATACATCATCAGTATGACATCAAATTAATAACATTTGAAACGGGAAAAAAAACAAATCCTTCATCTGGGGAGCTGGACACAATATTTTATTTCTTGAAGTCTGGAACAATATGTGAACGCTTATTGTTTCTGTTAATACTAGTTCTTATGTTAGTCAACCTGGCATATGCCGCTGATGTTATCCTCTTGATATGAGCTTCTGTTAATACTAGATTATATATTAATGTTAGTTCTGGGTATTCAACACTTCAGAACTTCTTATCTATATTTAAATGTTCCACGGACAACACTCGGCGGTCGTACGACTATGAATATCGTTCGTAATTCTGGAATAAAGATTCTTTATTGAGCCGAGAGTTTAAGGAACAGTAGTTTATTTAATTTAGCTAATAATTGATCAGCAATATAGTTATTAATTAATACCTTAGCAGTATGTTAAGGTACATTTGATAGGCTCTAATTATTATTACTAATATTGGAAAAAATGCTATTGTTAGTGGCGTGATGAGCCTGCAGGTCTAAGCTCGATATCCGTCCTTCTAATTGAGCGTCGCATGTTGACGTATACTCTTCCTAAGGGCAAAAATTGTACTGGGAAATGGTAGAGCGGCTGGCGAAATTGACATACTGTCTCGTTTTCAGTTTAGGGTCCTCTGGTAGGTTAGGATAAGGGCACTAGTTTATCCTTGGTAAACGGGTAAATGGATTTTACCCTTGGATAGTTCATCCAAAACATACTATGGATATTTTTCACATCGCTAGTCTTGTTGTTTTAGCTACTCTAAACCGAAATGTCCATGTAGCACGGGCTATGGCGAGCCCGTTGAGCTCACCGCTGTTCATCTATTTGTAAATATCTGCCTGTGAGTCAGGTGACTATTGTGGGTGGAAATGGTCAGTCAATGGCCTACTGTGGTTACAGAGAAGGCGAGCCTTGAGAGCGTGCTGAACTGGCCAGAATCTAATAACTTGTCTTTAAATGCCTATGGACAAAAAAAATGCTCGAAAGCGTTCTTAAAGAACATTGTTCAAGCGATCAATAACTGGGTCCGCTTGTCAACGAGATAGTTACGCTTACTACCCTTCAGGGCGACCCATGGGGGCTTAAAATTACTTCAAGAATCCTAATAAGCTTTCTGTACCTCGACAGTGGTAAAGGACCACCAATTAAGACCTATCGTTGTTCTGGGTCACCCTTGTGACAGCGAGGTGTACTAAAAGGAGCTACTCTAACAGTACACCCTGCTATAGTACTTCCCTTAACATGATATTAACTTGTCTTACATTCAGTTTTGGTAATAAAATGCAAAGTGCGTAGACGTATGGCGTAAATAAAAATGCCTTTAAACACATGCGTTCACTATTTCCCAAACTGGGGTCCCCATGGCCCTCTGGGAGGCCTTTTTGCAACATGTAGAGGGCCATATGTTGAGGCTGTGTACAGCTTATGATATAATACACATATTAATCTTCAGACAGCAGTATCTCGTTGTTTAGCATCTTGGTTTTCTCTGTACGTCTAAGATTGTTGTTGTTGTTTAAGATTCGCTACTTGGAACAAAAAGTTCCAAATAGCACGGGCTATGGTGAGCCCGTATGGAAGACAATATATACAAAATGATCACAATAGTAGTTTTAAAAAAATGACTTGAAGGAGGCTACCTCGAAACGTTCATTGCAAGAATTAGATTTCTCAAAATGTCTTCTTTAATAATTACAAAATTATAAATTAAAATTTAACAATTCCAGGTAAATTATTGGCAGCCTCAAGTGTGTATTACAAGACTTTATTTTTTCTTTATTAAATAATATACAATATAAAGATCACATTTACATCAATTTACAAGATAAATACAACCATTATATATATATATTTTATATAATTCTCAGTAAACCAATTTTCCGCATCATTACAGGGCCGTAAACCCCAAATTCTTGAGTCTACCTCGCAAGAACTTCTGTCTACTGAGGAACAAGAAAACTGGTTGAGAATTAAAATGTAATTAAAATTTAAACTATTCATAAATGTACAAGTGGTACATTTATACCAATTCAAAATCTAAAATAATTATGCATCATACAAATAAGTGAACTCACGCCGAGGACGTGATCACGAGGTACAAAATACTGAAAAGGGATAAACGAGGTGGAAAAGGATTTATAAATTAACTTAGTTTATGAGCAGTTCAAATGATATTGATTTATACAGGAAAAAGGGTAAATATTAAGCGTCTGAACCTGATCATTAGGATTATAAATGATGTACTTGAGAAAAGTTAACGACAAGGCCTCGTTGAACACGACAGCAAACAGCCGCTAACTGAACTGACACACAACGTGTATGTCCACATTAGCAAGGCAGAAAAATGATTAGAATTGCGTGTTAGCCGACTGTTAGAGAGGTAATCAGTTCAAATTAGAACTGGAGCTAAGAGCTTCAGGTAGTTGCCGGGTACCCAGACTCACCTTGTCCCTCGCTGCCAGGCAAAGGATTCATTCCTGCAGGTGCCCACTGATACAATATCCCTTTCCACTTGAATACAATCGTGTATAACCCATCCTTGGTGTTGTATCAGCTGGTTTGAGTTCAGTTCAAGTGTTTTAGGTAGATTGGGAGAGTTAGGAGAGGGAGGAAGGTTTAGATTGGTGTGTGGAGTGTCGTACGTCTGGCAGAGGGCGCGAATAGTGCCCACCCTGGAGGCAACCTGTGTTCTCATCTCTCAACATCCTTCACATTCACTAACTCTCACGCTTCCCGAGTCTGGGGCATCCCTATCTCACTCCCATAAACAATAAATTACACAAAATTCCCGTGAATATACTAGTCCTACATAGAAGAGTTAAAGTAGTAACGAATATGGGATTTTAATCTTGCAGGGAATGGGGGAAACATATTGGGCACTGACGCGGGATTCGTGAGGATTAGGGATAATTTGGCATCTCGAGTGTGTGGTGGATGTTGAGCTTCAGTCAAGTGTTGGTCACTCCAGTGGGCAGGTCTGGGTCTGTGAGAGACGGGGTCTTCCTAAGTCAACACAAGTGCAACCGTGCAACACCCCGCCGAGGATGTGGTGCATCAAAAGTGTTCTTGAATAACAAAGATTAACCTACACATTTTTGCTCGATCGAAAGTGGTTGTTTTTGTGTGTGGTGATCCAGTAGGTGGTTGTGATTAGGGGAAAGCTCTTGGAGGAAGCTGTGAGGAGCCGCTGAGGAAGACTCTTAGACAGGTGAGTATCTCCTTGTCTTATCTACCTCCTCGAAGGTCTTTGACGCTTCTTGGGGCGCTTTAAATCATCCCTAACACGTAATTGACCTTTAAATGGCATCTTACAACTGCTAACTATCTTGGGATTAGTTGAAATATATAACAATATCAATCCAAGTATGTTTATTATGGTTTGAATGCTATTAAGTATTTTTTTCCTATTCTGTTGCGAGAAATATATATATATATATATATAATATATATATATATATATATATATGTATATATATATATATATATATATATATATATATATGTATATATATATATATATATATATATATATATATATATATGTGTGAAAGTTGTATTTTCCACTAAGTTATTTAATAAAGGGAAAAAGTGAAGTCAAGGGCACTTTATTAATGTTTTTTCTTTATTATTGTGGAGCCAGGTGGTGGTGGTGACTTGTAGGTGGTGTGGAGCAGCCAGGTGGTGGTGGTGACTTGTAGGTGGTGTGGAGGAGCCAGGTGGTGGTGCTGACCTGTAGGTGGTGTGGAGGAGCCAGGTGGTGGTGCTGACCTGTAGGTGGTGTGGAGGAGTCAGGTGGTGGTGCTGACCTGTAGGTGGTGTGGAGGAGCCAGGTGGTGGTGCTGACCTGTAGGTGGTGTGGAGGAGCCAGGTGGTGGTGGTGACCTGTAGGTGGTGTGGAGGGGGGCCAGGTGGTGCTGACCTGTAGGTGGTGTGGAGGAGCCAGGTGGTGGTGCTGACTTGTAGGTGGTGTGGAGGGGCCAGGTGGTGGTGCAGACTTGTAGGTGGTGTGGAGGGGCCAGGTGGTGGTGCTGACCTGTAGGTGGTGTGGAGGAGCCAGGTGGTGGTGCTGACCTGTAGGTGGTGTGGAGGAGCCAGGTGGTGCTGACCTGTAGGTGGTGTGGAGGAGTCAGGTGGTGGTGCTGACCTGTAGGTGGTGTGGAGGAGCCAGGTGGTGGTGCTGACTTGCTGGTGGCGTGGAGGAGCCAGGTGGTGGTGCTGACCTGTAGGTGGTATGGAGGGGCCAGGTGGTGGTGCTGACTTCTAGGTGGTGTGGAGGAGCCAGGTGGTGGTGCTGACTTGTAGGTAGTGTGGAGGAGGCCAGGTGGTGGTGCTGACTTGTAGGTGATGTGGAGGGGCCAGGTGGTGGTGCTGACCTGTAGGTGGTGTGGAGGAGCCAGGTGGTGGTGCTGACCTGTAGGTGGTGTGGAGGAGCCAGGTGGTGGTGCTGACCTGTAGGTGGTGTGGAGGAGCCAGGTGGTGCTGACCTGTAGGTGGTGTGGAGGGGCCAGGTGGTGCTGACCTGTAGGTGGTGTGGAGGAGCCAGGTGGTGGTGCTGACCTGTAGGTGGTGTGGAGGAGCCAGGTGGTGCTGACCTGTAGGTGGTGTGGAGGGGCCAGGTGGTGCTGACTTGTAGGTGGTGTGGAGGAGCCAGGTGGTGCTGACCTGTAGGTGGTGTGGAGGAGCCAGGTGGTGGTGCTGACCTGTAGGTGGTGTGGAGGAGCCAGGTGGTGCTGACCTGTAGGCGGTGTGGAGGAGCCAGGTGGTGGTGCTGACCTGTAGGTGGTGTGGAGGGGCCAGGTGGTGGTGCTGACCTGTAGGTGGTGTGGAGGAGCCAGGTGGTGGTGGTGACTTGTAGGTGGTGTGGAGGGGCCAGGTGGTGGTGCTGACCTGTAGGTGGTGTGGAGGGGCCAGGTGGTGGTGGTGACTTGTAGGTGGTGTGGTGGGGGCCAGGTGGTGGTGCTGACCTGTAGGTGGTGTGGAGGAGCCAGGTGGTGGTGCTGACCTGTAGGTGGTGTGGAGGGGCCAGGTGGTGGTGCTGACCTGTAGGTGGTGTGGAGGGGGCCAGGTAGTGGTGCTGACCTGTAGGTGGTGAGGAGGAGCCAGGTGGTGGTGGTGACTTGTAGGTGATGTGGAGGATCCAGGTGGTGCTGACCTGTAGGTGGTGAGGAGGAGCCAGGTGGTGACTTGTAGGTGATGTGGAGGATCCAGGTGGTGCTGACCTGTAGGTGGTGTGGAGGGGCCAGGTGGTGGTGCTGACCTGTAGGTGGTGTGGAGGGGGCCAGGTGGTGGTGCTGACCTGTAGGTGGTGAGGAGGAGCCAGGTGGTGGTGGTGACTTGTAGGTGATGTGGAGGATCCAGGTGGTGCTGACTTGTAGGTGGTGTGGAGGGGGCCAGGTGGTGCTGACTTGTAGGTGGTGTGGAGGGGGCCAGGTGGTGGTGGTGACCTGTAGGTGGTGTGGAGGAGCCAGGTGGTGGTGCTGACCTGTAGGTGGTGAGGAGGAGCCAGGTGGTGGTGGTGACTTGTAGGTGATGTGGAGGATCCAGGTGGTGCTGACCTGTAGGTGGTGTGGAGGGGCCAGGTGGTGGTGCTGACCTGTAGGTGGTGTGGAGGAGCCAGGTGGTGTGGAGGAGCCAGGTGGTGCTGACCTGTAGGTGGTGTGGAGGGGGCCAGGTGGTGGTGGTGACTTGTAGGTGGTGTAGAGGAGCCAGGTGGTGGTGCTGACCTGTAGGTGGTGTGGAGGAGCCAGGTGGTGGTGCCTAGCGCCAAGCCATAGAATTTCTATTAAGGATATTAAGGATTTCTTTATAAGCAGAGACGTTGAACACAAGCCTAACTTCCTGTAATCAAATCGATGAAATTATTGATAACCTATTTCATAATTGGTGACATTGTGACTTACCTGTTTTATAAGTTAATTATATATAATTAAGGATGAATTTGCTCATAATTAGTGACAAATGGTTACCTGTTGTAAAATTAGTGACTAGTTTCAATTAGACACAGAGTGATAATGTCATGGAATTGATATAGTAATTAAGTGTTATCTTGAGGTTATCTTGTGATCATTTCGGGGCATAGCGTCCCCGCTTCCCGGTCCTCGACCAGGCCTCCTTTTTCTTACACACCCCCAGGAAGAAGCCCGTAGCAGCTGTCTAACTCCCAGGTACCTATTTACTGCTAGGTAACAGGGGCATCAGAAAGAAACATTTTGCCCATTTGTCTCCGCCTCCACCGGGGATCGAACCCGGAACCTCAGGACTACGAATCCGAAGCGCTGTCAACCCATCTGTGTCTGGCCCGCAGTCACTTGATTACTAATCAAATCCAAAAATTAATAGAAATGAAAATCAGACTAACGATGTGTTCTCGGATTTTAACTAAGGCATTTGACACATTTTTTGTACATTGGAGTTATCGCGCGGAAAATAGTTATAGTGGCATACGACAGTTTAATACTGTATCATACGAAGGTTTAATGCTGTATCATACGAAGGTTTAATGCTGTGCCATACGAAGTTTTAATGCTGTATCATCCGAAGGTTTAATACACTATCATCCGAAGGTTTAATACTGTATCATCCGAAGATCTTGGCTCTTCGACCTTCTAAGCAAATGCAGGAAATCTTGCGAGAACAAAGGAGTTTGCAAGAGGGAACGCAATAATCACCTGCTGGGATACGAGATTAAACTCGGAACCGGCTACAAGCAAGCCAGATGAAGCCTAAACCAGTTTATACGAGGCTAAAAACTAGAATTGAGAGCCACCAAGAGGCATGATAGTTATCCTTCCTTTTCTTTTTATTGTCTTAAGGAACACTCATTAAAGATTGAAAGTGGTCGTAGTCTGCAAACACCTCTCTTAGTGCATTTGCAGACTCAGAAGACCTGAAAGATTTTACTGAGATTGAACGTCTAGGAAATTATGTACTGTAGCCTGTTTCTATACTGGAAAGCGGCAGGTTGGAAGCTTAAATATATTTGATCACGACGTTATTTTCAGAAGGATAGATAGCCACAGTGTTCATAATGCTGGCAGATAAGATGCCAGTATCCGTGTTTTTTCAGTGTATAATTTTCCTAGATGTATTACATCTAGGTATATGGAGGAAAAGATCAATTTATAATCTGTGAAAGCGAATGGCCGCCAGCTAGCCTAGCGAAGCGACTGTTCAAGCCACTACACCTAAGGAAACGTCAAGGAAAATATCGTAAATCATTATATATCATTATATAATTAAAAGTACTGTATGATTAATAGTTTGGCTTTAAATTCATACGTGTGCCTCCTTTTCACAATGACTTACTATAAATTTATATGCAAATATAAAAACAGGTCTACAGGAAACGTGTTTGAGGCTTGCATAAATACAATGAAATAAAAGCCTGCAGTGGTCTCTTGGTCTGCCTCAAGAAGCACCATTGGAGGCCCTTGGCGGCCACTCCATGTCAGACAGGAGCCCCCCTGTGACAGTTCTGTCTTCGCTGTGAATTCTTAAGAGACAGTTTGTACACGTTCCTGCCGTCATGACACGAACTTCTAGGCTTCACTCTATTTATGTTCTCCAATTGAGTTCTCTCAAATATATATATTCTTCCCTAGAAACATCAAAGCTGTCTGTATCACTATTCTCTTAAGATTTTGAAGGTTAAACTTTAAGATGCTTGAAGATAATACGATCACAAAATACTTATCATAGATTTTCTCCGGTAAATCAATGAGAGATGGGAAATAACCCCAATAAACTACGCTACTTTCTTTACAAATATGTTGACCAGACCGCACACTAGTAAGTGAAGGGACGACGACGTTTCGGTCCGTCCTGGACCATTCTAAAGTCGATTGTGAAATTGGTCCAGGACGGACCGAAACGTCGTCGTCCCTTCACTTTCTAGTGTGGTCTGGTCAACATTCTTCAGCCACGTTATTGTGACTCATCGCCTGCATATGGATTAACAAATATGATTGGAAGTAAATCACAATCACAGTACAGTATAGCCAAATGTTACCCAAATTAATATTGACTTTTCTTCCTCTATAGTTTTAAAAACGATTTTTATTTAAGCGATTAAGTCAACAGCTTATCCACCCCGATACGTTTTTTTAATATAATATTTTATATATATATTTTTGTAAATATATATATAGGGGATACCACCTCAGGTTGCTTTAGTAGGGACCCTCTACCTCGAAGAAGACGATATGTAGCATCCGGGGAAGCCTTGTGGGTCACACGCATACACACTTGGGATCAAGAAAAGCAAATTACTGAAAGACATGGTAAAGAAACTAATGATTATTGAAGGGGGGCATATTTTCTACAACGTTTCCTTCCACTCTGGAACATTTTCAGATAAGGAATGAATATACAAGATTGATTGATTGATGAAGATTAAGCCACCCAAGAGGTGGCACGGGCATGAATAGCCCGTAAGAATATACAAGGTACAAATTTACCTTAAATACACATGTAGAGGACGTGAAGCAAGGGGCACCAGCTTGTAGATGACAGGTGAAATAGTCTAAGCTACTCTATCCTTTTGAGATGTATTTCTTTCTTGTCTCAATAAACATACTTGAACTTGAGTCTTCGGGAGACTGACCTAACATCTACACGTGTATTGTGTACGTTTTAATGATGCTTTGCGTGTTTGATGAGAATACTGTCAAGACTGTAAATAAGCTTTCCAAGTTTAGTGATTGGAAAGTCAGTGTAAGTTTGTGGATAGTGTCCAGCAGCAGCATGGCTGGTAAGTCTGTGATGGTGACGTTACTGGCCGTCAATGGTAAGTTCATGTGGAGGGTGAATTGTGGTAGAGGGAGGCGGTGGGGTGGTGATGGGCAGTCGTGGTGTGGTAGTGGTGGTGGTATCGTCGTGGATAGAAATGGTGTGGTGTGAGGGGGGGGGAGGACAGTACAGTGGTACAGTAGTAGACAGCATTGATGGTGTAGTAGTGGTGGTGGGCAGCGGTGGTGGTAGTGTGGTAGAGGCAGCAGTGATGATGTGGTGGTGAACAGCAGTGATATATGGCGGTAGGCAGCGGTTGGTCAGGGGGGGGGGGGGGGAAGGGAGGAGCCGTAGGTATGGCGGGGATGGAGGGCAGGCCAGCAGGGGGCGGCCAGCACTGGACGCTGGTCACTGCAGGGCTGCCCGCCACCATTGTCAGAGGCGTGGGCGGTTGGGCAGGGCGTGAGAACCTCCACACTAAGAGCAGTAGGCTTCATAAAGTACCCTTCACCACCCAACACTTTAATGGATTAAGGCCAGATATAAATTCACGTCAGACAACGCGGGAACATTCACCTCAGGAACCGACAATAGTGGAGAAATAGTCCAAAGTGGAATTTATATTTATATGTTCCTAAAACTGCTCCGTAACATTATATATCTGTAAAAACTGTAAGCGCTGAATTAGTAACAATACCAAGAAGACTATGGCCTTATATCTATTAGGAAAAATAGTCTCAGCCATAGCTAAGAGGACTGTCAACCATGTCTTTTTATGTAGGCCAGTAGTCATCTTATAGCCTCAAGCTATACATATATGCTGGACTTAAACTATACGTTATAACGTGCTGCCTAAGGCAGTTCCCATATCTCTGTCTCAAATCAGGCTAACATTGTTAAAGATTGAAGTTTCACAGCCAAAAACTCAATATAGTAACCGTAACATTTTAACCATATATATATATATATATATATATATATATACCCTCTCTGTAGTAGACTCTAATGGCATCATCTGATAAGAGTAATTGTATCATGGTATGCATCGTAATAAGTTGGATATTTCGATAGTATTTATCTTAAGGATACTAAAGCGATATGCACAATCTGTTGACCTTCCTCTGCGTGGTTGGCAAAGCAGATGAGCGAGGCAGTACTCCGTCACTGTCATTACTGTGGCCCTATCGTTAGTGAAACAGTGTCGTTAGTGAGACAGTGTCGTTAGCGAGACACTAGTACTGTCATTAATGTAACAGGTTTAAGTTGTGCACATGGAAATATAATTGTCATTTATGAGAAAACATTTTACAAATTCCACTGTACTGTATCGGGCTGACTCTTCAAGCAACGCGCTGCTATATGAACCAATTCCTCTCTCCGCTGAGACTGAAAACACAATGAAAGTCATCATTTCTAAAAGTTGCGCTTCAGTTCAGATGAGAAAATATCATAAATACCTGAGATAAGACTCTTGCCATAATTGGCAGGGGGATCAGAGAAACATTATGAAAGAGCTCCGTGCAAAAATGCAGGAGGGAGCCTAATAAGACCCCATCACTGTATATATTATTCGTTTGGGCGCAATTGTTATGCAGGCCTGCAAGCTGCAAGCACAGTCTGGTTAAACAGCAAGCCACCACGACTGCTTGATGCAAGATTGGCTCCAGAGAACAAGAGACGAGTCCTCGGCTACTAGCCCAGCGATTAGGCTCCGCCATATATATATGTGTATATATATATATATATATATATATATATATATATATATATATATATATATATATATATATATATATATATATATATATATGTGTGTGTGTGTGTAAATCACGAAAATTAACGTGATGAAAAATGTGACAGTGTCAGACCACGAAGGAAGAATTTATATATATATATATATATATATATATATATATATATATATATATATATATATATATATATATATATATATATATATATATATATATATATATATAACCTTGAGAAAGATAATTCGTAAAAAGAAACAGTGGGAAGATCAAGAAAAAGCTTCTCAGAGGTTTCTTGAAACACTGACAGCTTGCTTGGTGTTGAGCGTGTTATAAAAACAACTCACTTATAGTTGATAACCCAAATGACTTTTGCTTTGATGAATATCAGGTCCATGAGGCAGACATCATCATTGTTTTGACTGAGAGTGAAGGACTTGCACTCTTCCTCTGTAGCACAGCAGGCTTCATGTTTTGGCTATACTGGATCGTTAGAATATTGTCACATAGTGTAAAAGATTCCTTGCCTGGGGCCAGATTCACGAAGCAGTTACGCAAGCACTTACGAATCTGTCCATCTTTTCTCAATCTTTGGCGGCTTTGTTTACAATTATTAAACAGTTAATGAGCTCCGAAGCACCAGGAGGCTGTTTATAACAATAACAACAGTTGATTGGCAAGTTTTCAGGCTTGTAAACTGTTTAATAAATGTAACCAAAGCCGTCAAAGATTGAGGAAAGTTGTACACGTTCGTAAGTACTTGTGTAACTGCTTAGTGAATCTGGCCCCTGGTCTGTGGGTCATTCCAGAATAAAAAAAAACTTTGCAGATAAATTAATTAAACATTGGTAACGTATTCCATAATAAATATTTGATACGTTTTTTGGGATAAACGAACCACAGAAGGAGTGTCAACATATCTACTTCAAATGGCAGTTTCGCTGGAGTAACAACTTACGATGAACTTATGAAAGTTAACTTAGTATCAAGCCTAACTTAAAGTATCAAGCCTGGCCTCGGGGAGTAGAAGAACTCCCAGAACCCCATCACCGTACAATCAGCATACAATCACTGCTCTTCTTACATTAAACCATTCAGACAACAATTAAGCATCATTGTGGCCAGACTAATATAGAGGTTAGGCTATGTAACCGGTACGATATCCAAGATTATTCAGGACTGATAACGCTACACTTGGATATCTTGCCCACAAAACAGCATCAGACTCGTAAAGCCTAATGTGAATCATGCCTCATCACACAACGCCTAATGGGAAATATGCCTCACCACACACCCAATACCACAACTACGCCCACACAAGTTATGATCTACTTCACAAACTTCTAAGAATTGACCTAAAAATAAGACTGAGACGATAGGAAAAATCTGTTTTCTGAGAATTATATAAACTATATATAACATAATATTTCCCTTGCAAATTGATGTATATATTTATACATACGCTTGTTCTGTATATTATTTAATAAAGACAAAAAAGAGATATTTAACCTAAATAAACTTTACACGAAATAAAGCCTCATGAACAAGGCGCCTCACACCTAAATTCTGTTTAAAAAATTTTCGTTACAAAACCACAATGATTTAGATCTGTTAATGTGGCGTTTGAGTCATTTGAATGTGGCGCCTTGAATGGCTTCAATATGGACACTCAGATTCAATTCAAACATACATAGAATAAAGATTATTGATAATAACTGGTTAAGTAGTATTTTTAGGATTTTCCTCTGCGTCATTGGTCTTTTTACAGTCTAGTAATTCCCAGTTGCATGATATCCCGAGCGTGGAGAGGAGAGACTTTTTGTGGGCATGTTCGCCTGTGTGATGTGTAACACTGATATCCTCAGATATCACTGACATCCTCAAACATCATTGATATCCTCAGATATCACTGACATCCTCAGATATCACTGACATCCTCAGATATCACTGACAACTTCAGACATCACTGGCATCTTTAGACATCGCCGATATCCTCAGATATCACTAACATCCTCAGACATCACTGATATCCTCAGATATCACTGACATCCCCAGATATCACTGACATCCCCAGATATCACTGACATCACTCATAACATCAGACATCACAAACAACATCATACATGGAGCCCGTACCTTGTCCAACACAAGACGAAGCTGGAAAAAGTTCAGAGGTATACCACTAGGCTAGTCCCAGAACTAAGAGGCATGAGTTACGAGGAACGACTTCTTGAACTGCACCTCACGTCGCTGGAAGACAAAAGAGGTCGGGGAGACATGATCACCACATACAAAGTTCTCAGATGATCACCACATACATAATTCTCAGGGGAATTGACAGGGTACGCAAGAATGGATTATTCAACACGGGTGGTACACGCACAAGGGGACACAGGTGGAAGCTGAGTACCCAAATGAGCCACAGAGACGTTAGAAAGAACTTTTTCAGTGTCAGAGTAGTTAGTAAATGGAATGCATTAGGCAGTGATGTGGTGGAGGCTGACTCCATACACAGTTTATAAGGTAGATATGATAAAGCCCAGTAGGCTCAGGAATCTGTACACCAGTTGATTAGACAGTTGAGAGGCGGAACCAGAGAGCCAGAGCTCAACCCCCGCAAACACAACTAGGTGAATACATCACAAACAACCTCAGACATCATTCACAACATCAGCCGTCACTCACAGCACCAAACATCTCAAGCAACATCAGTCACCACTTGACAACATCAGTCACCACTTGACAACATCAATCACCACTTGACAACATCAATCACCACTTGACAACATCAGTCACCACTTGACAACATCAGTCACCACTTGACAACATCAGTCACCACTTGACAACATCAGTCACCACTTGACAACATCAATCACCACTTGACAACATCAGTCACCACTTGACAACATCAGTCACCACTTGACAACATCAGTCACCACTTGACAACATCAATCACCACTTGACAACATCAGTCACCACTTGACAACATCAATCACCACTTGACAACATCAGTCACCACTTGACAACATCAGTCACCACTTGACAACATCAGTCACCACTTGACAACATCAGTCACCACTTGACAACATCAATCACCACTTGACAACATCAATCACCACTTGACAACATCAATCACCACTTGACAACATCAGTCACCACTTGACAACATCAATCACCACTTGACAACATCAGTCACCACTTGACAACATCAATCACCACTTGACAACATCAGTCACCACTTGACAACATCAGTCACCACTGACAAACATTGAAATCAGAATCGACTTGAAAATCTCTCCTCACGAGGACGTCACAAATTAGTATTCAACCAAGCCATTCCTCCTGCCCATTCTGCATCTATATTTATGTTTACAAGTGAGTTACAACCTCTTAGGTAGGGAGGAATGGAGTGTGAGAACCGCAAGGTACAGTCTAGACACCACTTGACCTTGTGGCAGAGACGACGGTGATCTGGGATAGGAATTCATCAAGCATTAACGAAACCCGTACATCTTTAATATTGGCGGGTTTTGTTTACATTTCTGGTCGAACTCAGAGCTTCAAGATTTTGCTCGGGGGAGTAGTAGAAGTCCCCAAGTATGCCACTCTCCATGTAAGTATCGCTTCAGATGATAGGGCGGGTCTCTGAGAGCCATTGAAACGTTTATATTATTGAAGATGGTGGTAAAGGCTTGTACGGAAGTGTGGATGTGGGTTCACGCCACTGTTTAGGGCCGCTGCTATTCCCCTAGCTACAGAATTTGCATGCTCAAGGTTCCATTGCTGACAAGCATACACACAAGAGGCCAGATTCACGAAAGCACTTACGCAAGCACTTACGAACGTGTACATGTTGATTGATAGACTCAACCTGTTGATTGACAGTTGAGAAGCGGGACCAAAGAGCCAAAGCTCAACCCCCGTAAGCACAATTAGATGAGTACATCTTTCCTCAATCTTTGACAGCTTTGGTTACATTTATTAAGCAGTTTACAAGCATGAAAACTTGCCAATCAACTGTTGTTATTGTTATAAACAGCCTCCTGGTGCTTCGGAGCTCATTAACTCTTTAATAATTGTAAACAAAGCCGCCAAAGATTGGGAAAAGATGTACAGGTTCGTAAGTGCTTGCGTAACTGCTTCGTGAATCTGGTCCAAGACCTGTAGGAGTGTAAAGGCCTCGCTAGGTGCAGTCACATCATCCTAGTGGATGATATATGCAGTCAATATGCGTCTAAATAAGCACCAAATATGCGTCTAAATATGCACCAAATATGCGTCTAAATATGCACCAAATATGCGTCTAAATATACACCAAATATGCGTCTAAATATACACCAAATATGCGTCTAAGTATGCACCAAATATGCGTCTAAATATACACCAAATATGCGTCTGAATATACACCAAATATGCGTCTAAATATGCACCAACATGCGTCTAAATATACACCAAATATGCGTCTAAGTATGCACCAAATATGCGTCTAAATATACACCAAATATGCGTCTGAATATACACCAAATATGCGTCTAAATATGCACCAACATGCGTCTAAATATACACCAAATATGCGTCTAAATATACACGGATGTTAATCACATCGAATAGCTACAAATCGGCAAATTTGGTAGCATTTGGCGATGTATTTTTTAGTCAAATTTATCTTGCGTTCTGAGTAATACTTCAGTCGGTTCCCAACCGAGTCTATCACGGTAACCTAAGCTAATACGGGTTTGACGGTCAGAAAACAGGCTTTGTTGAATTCTCCTGTGTACGACTAGGCTATAATTGTCTGCTCTGCGCATGTCTGCTCCACCCAGACATGCGCAGACAAATGTAATTTGTTCTCATTGAACGTCTTACGTTAGCAGGAGAAACATTTTGTGTAACAATTAAATGAACCAATCCACAAGCGCCGTGATTAGGGCTCGAACCTACGCCCGGAATGAACCCTCATCACGGCCTTTGTGGTTTTATTCGAGTATGATTTGTGTGTGAAAAGAGTTCACCCTGTTCTGGTGCGAAGGCGTGCAGGCTGCGATCGCTAACAGTTTCCCTGATCACACAGCTTAAAGGCATCTGTGCTCACTAGTTCCGCACTGAACTCAGTTCTCTCACTACATGTATATTCATAGAGCTAATTATTGTGAGCAATTTGTATGAGTAGGCCTATGGGGTGAATAGGTCGTTAGGCTGACATATCAGTTCCTTTAATTATCTCTTATGACATTTTTACAGCGAATGGCGCACCTTACCTTGGAGGTGTTTTCGGGGTTCAGCGTCCCCGCGGCCCGGTCTTCGACCAGGCCACGTCGAGAAGACCTGGCCTGGTCTTCTTAACCCTTTCTCACTTCTCTTCCCACTTGTCTCCTCCATCTTCATCTTGTTCCCTCATTTTCTCAATATTATTGCCTGTCTGTCTTACCATAATGTCCTCTATTAACCCCCCCCCTATCTACCCCTCATCCCCCCTATCTACCCATTCATCATCCCTATCTACCCATTCATCATCCCTATCTACCCATTCATCACCCCTATCTACCCATTCAACACCCTCTATCTACCTATTCATCCCCTTTCTGCCCCTCATCCCCCCCCTATCTACCCATTCATCATCCCTATCTACCCATTCATCCCCCCTACCTCTTCTTCCCCCCCCCTTCCTAGCGACACTGGCTGGCCCGTCATAACAACAGAATGGCAATTATCTGCCTACAAAACTGCTTCACACTCAAGATTGGCTAGAGGTGTTTTTCTGGGAGGGTGAGGACCTGTGTTGGTTGATGGGGGCGCCACTGTTGTTGGCGGCGACGACGACGACGACTACTCTGTCTGTTATTGTTCTACGGAGGCCCCTGTGCGTGCGTGCGCGCGTCACCATCTCTTGCTTGCCGCATCTTGGCGGGGTAAGATGGAGTAATCAGTCAATTGGGACCGGCGGTGGTAGGTAGTGTCGTGTGCTTCTGCGGTGGGATAGTGGGTGTGTGTGTGTGTGTGTGTGTGTGTGTGTGTGTGTGTGTGTGTGTGTGTGTGTGTGTGTGTGTGTGTGTGTGTGTGTGTGTGTATTCACCTAGCTGTTCTTGCGGGGGTTGAGCTCTGCTCTTTCGACCCGCCTCTCAACTGTCAATCAACTGTTTCTACTACTACTTTTTTTTCACACCACACACACACACACACACACACACTGGTACACACACACACACACACACACTGGTACACCAGTTGATTGACAGTTGAGAGGCGGGACCAAAGAGCCAAAGCTCAACCCCCGCAAGCACAAATAGGTGAGTACAAATAGGTGAGTACACACACACACACACACACACACACACACACACACACACACACACACACACACACGAGGAAGCAGACCGTGACAGCTGACTAACTCCCAGGTACCTATTTACTGCTAGGTAACAGGGGCATTCAGACGTGTGTGTGTGTTGCCTGTATTGGACAGTGCCCAGTCAATCTTGCTTGCGAGTAAATACTACCACGAGATATAGTTTTCCTGCGAATGTTTCTTTCCAGGTTACAAGAAGCAAGTTAATTCATTACAATTTCTAACAAGGAAAACTTCAAGTTATTTATTGCTGATTTGCTTTTTACCTTTGAGGGAGTGAAGGTCGCTTTGGCAGCGAGGGGAGAGTGATAACCTTGAAGAGTGTGAGGATCATCAGGGTAACCTCTTGTCCTGGCCACGAGTGGACATAACTAGCTGGTCAAAACTGACCAGTGGCCAGCACAGGGGAGCTTTAACAACCCTCAACCACTAAGCACAGGTAAGACAATGCACCACAGATTACGGGGTATTCATGCCCGTGCCTCCTTTTGGGTGGTTTAATCTTTATCAATCAATCAATTAATCCACCACAGATTACGGGCTATTCATGCCCGTGCCTCCTTTTGGGGGGCTTAATCTTTATCAATCAATCAATCAATCCACCACAGATTACGGGCTATTCATGCCCGTGCCCACTTTTGGGGGGCTTAATCTTTATCAATCAATCAATCAATCCATCACAGATTACGGGTTATTTATGCCCGTGCCTCCTTTTGGGGGGCTTAATCTTTATCAATCAATCAATCCACCACAGATTAAGTATTCAAACACAATCAAAATTTCTCCCTCAAAGCTCCTTGGCCTGAAAGTTTCCGGATGGTGTGTAATAACTTCCAGTTTATCAACAATAAGAGTTGTGTCAAGTAATATTAACGAAGCTGCTTTGGCTTCTGGCCTAAGAATGTAAGTGTCCTCTCCTAACCCTGCCAGAGGACCCACAACAGAAAACGGGACAGTACGTCACTTTCCCCAGCCGCTTCCATTTTCTAGTACGTGAAAGCAGAGAAAGAATAAGAGAGATAACAGGAGAGACTTATGTAAAGCATACGAGTGAAATGCAACTTTTGCAGGAGGGACAGGTTGCCTGCAAGGTGAGACTATTTGGATATCCTAGTAATTATATAACGACTCTTGCATGGTATAAATTGTGGTGGTGAGCAAGACTTGTGGTGGCGGGAAGCCCACACGACAGGTTGGAGATTTGGCTTATATTAAATGTTCTAGCTTGACCACTTGGACTGGTTGGTGTGGCGACGCCCTTGCTTCTTGCAGGGTCGTCGTTCGAGCTGCGATATCTCGAGTGGTTAGATACTATTCACTCACTCCATCCTCTTATCCCTTCAGAGTAATGTAGTCATACACGAGCCCAATAAAACGCAGCTTGTCTGTTAGTCCATATTAAGCAGATCTCAAACACCGAATCACCCATGTAACTATCCAGTGTATTTTGAAACCTGTTAAACTGTCTTTCAGTAATTCGAATCGGCAACGTATTCCACTGATTACTTTGCGTTTTTGGGTAGTTTTTTCCACAGGTGTAGAGGACCTCTGGCGTATGTCAGTAGCCCTGAACAAATCCACAAGGGCCGTGACGAGGATTCGAACCTACGTCCCAGAGCATTCCACTCTCTTACATATTAGATTATGGATACATTAAGTCAGTAGGCCTGGTGTGTGGCATTAGGCCTGGCTTGACTATCCACAGCTATTTATTTTCAAACCTGCTCCTCTTTCCCCGAAGCACGTCAGACCCATCCGCTAATGTTAACTATCTTTCAGTTACATTATAACGACTTATCGCCTGCTGATGTTAACTTCTGCTTCTAAACACTTGAGTTAATTAAATGAGAAAACCCAAATGGACTTGGGAGAAAAGTCCCTCACATACACTGACCAAACGTCCGTCCGCTTAACTATAACTTCTCCCACGGCGTTACCTAATTACGATTCCCTTTACCCACTGGCCATTAAGCCCGGGCAAAATGCCTTGAACTGTTATCATTGACATATTTAGCAGGCTATTAAGCCCGCAGGAAGAGGGGCGGAGCCGGGCCCTGGCGTCGCGACCCACCATAACCCCCCCCCCCGTGTTTGGGTAACGATTGCACAGCGTTGCTGAGCCAGATGCACAGGTTGCACGGCTGTCTTTCCCCGAGTTCGCTTTGCAAGTTGTGCGATGCAAAAACCGGAAAATGTAAATAGTTTGTGTGAATTAGTATGCGGACGGCGTGGCTAAAGCTGACCATTGTGGGATGGAGGAGAGGTATCTGGGGATGGGGAGAGGGATGGGGGAGAGAGAAAGAATAGGAGAGATAAAAGGGGGAGTCGGGTGGAATTAGAAGGGGAGGGGTAAGAGGGAAGGTAAGTGGAGATGTGTGGTGCGTTTGTCAGTAGGTAAGGCTGAGAGGAAAGTCAAGAGAGGGAAAAGGTGTGTGTGGGGGTATCTGTGGGGAGTAGGTAGGGGGTGAGAGGCAGGTGTGTGGGGGTGGGGGTAGCTGTGGGCAGTAGGAAGGGGGTGAGAGGCAGGTGTGTGGGGGTGGGGGTAGCTGTGGGCAGTAGGAAGGGGGTGAGAGGCAGGTGTGTGGGGGTGGGGGTAGCTGTGGGCAGTAGGTAGGGGTGTGGTGGGGGATGATTGGTATGCAGTTAAGTGTAGGGTGGTGTTGTGTTTGTGTCAGCTGGGGTCACTGCCTGCCACTGCCGAATGGGAGTAACGCGAGAACTCGGCCGCCGATAAGGACATCTCAGACTACTTTAAGGTGCTAGGCTAGGCTTTAAACACGGTGGCTAGGTTTACACATAGCCTAGGAAGGCTAGGCTGTGACGGTTCCAGCGTGGGACGGGCGCTGCGACATGGGACAGGAGACTCTACAAAATCGACTTGAGAATGGTCCAGGACGGACCGAAACGTCGACGGCCCTTCATTTCTAGTGTGTAGTCTGGTCAACATACTTCAGCCACGTTATTGTGACTCCTCGTCTGTATGAGACGGGAGCTGCAACATGGGACGGAGCTTCAACATGGGACGGAGCCCCAACATGGGACGGAGCCCCAACATGGGACGGAGCCCCAACATGGGACGGAGCCCCAACATGGGACGGAGCCCCAACATGGGACGGAGCCCCAACATGGGACGGGAGCCGCAACATGGCGTCAGACACACATACAGACATATTAAGGGAGTCTGCTCCCTCCCAGGAAGCATGTACGGGCGTGATCGGTCAAAGGTCTTCTGGCCAAGCTATGAACTGTTGCCTTGAAACTTACAAATTACTTTTCGGCCTCCAGTGGCAGCTGATATCTCCTGGATGAGTTGAAGTTTACTTTACACATTCATATGTGTGCCTGCAAGATCTTAGCTCTCGGACCCCGCCTCGCCACTAATCGGTAATTTAATGTATCGAATCCCCGGTATTTTTAACAGTTGGATATCACTATATTGTTAAATTAGTCACCGAGTCGCTGTCAGAGGCTAATGACCAAACGTCTAGGGCTAGCCTCACACAATTTTTTAACAATAATATTCCTCCTAACCTTTTCACTCCCTGCTCAGTAGCAGCTCTCAAACAGATTCCCGCGTCGACCAGGGTACCGGGTCGGCCCCGCATATCGCTAAATAGCAAGTTTGATTGAATCCTGTCAACATCTTCAAAGGCAGAGGAAAAGTAGATACAAATAGAAGTAACTATATTTATATCCCCATGTTGAATAAGGCGAGGTGTTACCCGGGCGAGTGGACTGGGTTGGGTAGGTTGATGATGATTGATGAAGATTAAGCCACCCAAGGGGTGGCACGGGCATGAATAGCCCGTAAGTGGAGGGTCTTTGAAGCCATTACCAGTACCAGTAGCTGCTGCTGTAGATCTGAGGAGGAATAGGGGTGTAAAAAGTGGGAAGTATAGTGTGGAGTGGAAGTTTCAGCGTCGCAGAGAGTAGAGCCGGGGCTCAACCCAGTCACCGGGCGAGGATTTGTGGATAGATAGTAGAATCTATCCCATAGACAGTCAGAGAACACTGTATAAACATCAGAGGTCCGCGGTTGTTCAACATCCTCCCAGCGAGCATCAGAAATATTGCCGGAACAACCGTGGACATCTTCAAGAGAAAAGTGGATAGTTTCCTCCAAGGAGTGCCGGACCAACCGGGCTGTGGTGGGTATGTGGGCCTGCGGGCCGCTCCAAGCAACAGCTTGGTGGACCAAACTCTCACAAGTCAAGCCTGGCCTCGGGCTGGACTTAGGGAGTAGAAGAACTCCCAGAACTCCATCAACCAGGTATCAAGAGGCGGCATGAGTAATTGGTAGATTTTTTGGAGTGAATATGACCTTTGGTTGTGAATTGAAAGAAACGTTGTCGTCTTACCTATATATAGAGATCGTCTTACCTATATATGGAGATCGTCTTACCTACATATGGAGATCGTATACCTATATATGGAGATCATCTTACTTATATATGGAGATAGTCTTACCTATATATGGAGATCGTGTGGACTAGCTGTCCCTCAAGGGGGCATGTAAAGGTAAAGAAGATATCTCTCTCTCTCTCAAGGCATCCCGTTTGAGTTTTTCATTAGCAACTTAAGAAAAGTACACTACGAGCGTACGAATATGAGTGTCGCCCTCACGCACGTGGGGTCCAGGGTTCGAGTCTCGTACAGCCCAGGTGAATGGAATGAGTGTACACTTCCCGCTGATGTAAACCCAGTCACTAACACCAGTTTCCCATAGTTGTTGTGTGATGTATTGTTGTTCCCGAAGCCTCGTTCTCAGTAACATCCTAAACACCATCACTTCAGCGCGCTTTGATTTGTGCTTTATGAAGTTAATATGTTCTTTATGTTAAAGGATGCGCCGTGCTACATTTACATGGCCTTGTTAGGCTTTACTGATTTGAAAATTATGTGCGAGTGCGTCCTACTGATGGTACTTAATTGCGAGTCAGTCGAATGACTTGTTTATGTGTAGACTTAGATAGTTGTAACGTTTAGGGCGAATAGGGATTGATCCGCGGGCTTCAGACTAGTCTTCTAAAAGACTTTGTTAGGCTTTGCTTGCCACAGGTCAGAACAATATATGGTTTTGCGAGTACTGGGCCACTCCTGTGTGTGTGGGGTGGGGGTGGGGGGTATTGGTCCAATCATCAATCCGTTCTCTGTCATTCCATCCAGCGGTCGACTCCAATTTTAACGTTCTGTTCATTAAAAATTTGAATTTTCTGAAATGAGTAAATATTATATATATTAGCTTATTGTGCATATATAGGCATAGGTTAGGTGTTCAGATTCTGTTGGCGATTATTTGTATTTGTAGTACGTGGGTGAAGCATTTACAGCGTTGTGGTTCGAACACAAGTCGTCAGCGAAGCACTTGTTCCGGAAGTGTTCGAACGTCACCAGCTGTGTGGTGTGTAAATCATTTTCCATTCATAAACAGTAAGGGGGGGAGAGGGGGGGGGGGTTTGGTGTGTGCATGGAATCACTTTCAGCCTTTGTTTATGAGGCCAGACCGCCGCCATATGCGCCTTCATGACTGAACCACGCCACAACAACCATTCCCCACTACCAATAGCCTACGAGGGTGGGAGATGAGAGGCAGCCAGAACACTATTAGATAATAGCAGTTACTGAAGAAATTAGACGCAGTGGAGGCAGTAATTCCAGGATTACTGTCAATGGCTGCTGGCTGTCAATGGCTGCTGGCTGTCAATGGCTGCTGGCTGTCAATGGCTGCTGATGTCAATGGCTGCTGGCTGTCATGCCAATGGCTGCTGGCTGTCATGTCAATGGCTGCTGGCTGTCATGTCAATGGCTGCTGAAGGATGTCAATGGCAATAATTGAAGGATGACCTTGTCAAACTCCAGCATCAGGCAAACAAATGGCTGTTAAAGGTTAACCCAACTAAATGTAAGGTAATATAGTAAAGGGAAGACAGGAGACCAGAATAACTCTACAAGGGGAAGGTAACTACAGAATTCTGAAGAAAAAACGTTTTGGGCGCTGATGTATCAGGAGCCCATATTAAGGGACTCCTTGACATCATGTGAAACAACTTCGATATTCAAAGTAAGAATTTGTCGAGGCTATAGAGTATGTAAAACACGGTAGAATACGCAGCACCGGCCTGGAACCCCCACCTCGGACCCCAAATTAAAAGTGCAGAGATTGGCGACAAGACGGATTTTGATATTATATAGAACTAATACATTTCTTAGATAATAATGTTGATATAGTGGGGTAAAATTTCCCACATATACAACTCTATGTACAACTATGTACATAGTACAGTTGTACATGTGGGAAACTTCAAACATGTACAACTTATTGGATAGCTCTATGAAGACGGGTTTAAACAAATTCATCTCGCAACCCTAGAGAAGAGAATGAAGAGGAGATTTGATCACGACATTCAAGATACTAAGAGGGAATAGACAAAACGGACAAAGTCAATCTCTTAAATTTTGAAACAAATAGGAAAGCGGTGTAATAGATCAAAGTTGTAAACACAAATGAGTCTTGGGGAAGGTTATCTTGAGGTTATCTTGAGGTTATCTCAAGATAAGGGAATGGAATTGAGTTGAGGGAATGTAAGGAACGTTCCCTGTCTGGGTAGTTAACAGGTGGAATGCACTGTAAGTGGTGATTCTGGAAGCCACCTCCAATTCATAACACCAAGGTCACCTGCCACCACAATCACCACAATCGTCACCACCCACCTGCTTAATCAGTAATTGTTTCCTGCATATTTACTGTAATATCTTACATCCACCTCCTGCATCACCCCCCTTACATCCACCTCCTCCCCCTCTTCCTAACATCCACCTCCTCCCCCTCTCCCTAACATCCACCTCCTCCCCCTCTCCCTAACATCCACCTCCTCCCCCTCTCCCTAACATCCACCTCCTCCCCCCTCTCCCTAACATCCACCTCCTCCCCCTCTCCCTAACATCCACCTCCTCCCCCTCCCCCTAACATCCACCTCCTCCCCCTCTCCCTAACATCCACCTCCTCCCCCCTCTCCCTAACATCCACCTCCTCCCCCCCCCTAACATCCACCTCCTCCCCCCCTCTCCCTAACATCCACCTCCTCCCCCCTCTCCCTAACATCCACCTCCTCCCCCCCTCTCCCTAACATCCACCTCCTCCCCCCTCTCCCTAACATCCACCTCCTGCTCCTCTTCACACTATCTTTGCTATCTTCAGCCTCTGCTTCCTTCCCCACTCTACATTCTCTCTACCTAACCCTCCTTACCCCCTCACCCCTGCTATCCTCACCCCCCTCACCCTGCTATCCTTACCCCCTCTCCTGCTATCATGTGCTGCTCTGCACCTCAAGCAGGCGGCATGTTGCGGACTGGATTCTAAAGGACGACTCAATCCGGCCCTCTCCAGGAGACTTGAATTATTCCATCTGTCGTGGGTATATATTCTGAACGCGGCGGTCAGTGACGCGTTCAGCTACAGACACGCTGGGATGAACTCGCAATAGACTGGCAAAGAACCCGGCATAAGGCCTTAGCACTTGGTATTACGCCGAACCAGTCAACCGAAAGGCACTACGGGCTCACCATAGCCCGTGCTACTTGGAACTTTGTTCCAGGTTGCGAATCTTTAACAATAACAACAACAACAACAACAGTCAACCGAAGCTTGAAAGGACATCTTCATCTCCATACGGAGCTTGTTGATTGACGGTTGAAAGGCGGGACCGAAGAGCTAAAGCTCAACCACCGCAAGGACATCTAGGTGAGTACGGAATGTTGGTTAATATAAGAACTGTCTTTACGAATCTGGGGGGGCCAGATTCACGAAGCAGTTACGCAAGCACTTGCGAACCTGTACATGTTTTCTCAATCTTTGGCGGCTTTGTTTACAATTATTAAACAGTTAATGAGCTCCGAAGCACCAGGAGGCTGTTTATAACAATAACAACAGTTGATTGACAGTTGAGAGGCGGGACTGGAGATGTGACTCATCCCAAGCAAATGCAACTATGCAAGTATTGCAACTGAGTACCAGGGGGCACTATGGGAGGTTGCTGGCACTGGGAGGTCACCATAGGGACACCTCCAACGTCACGGGGGGAAACCAAGCCACTCTAGAATTCATTCCTGCGCATTACAAAGTTGTATATTGAATTGCTGTTCCGTGAATGACACTGGCGTCTCTATGTCCCGAATTACGGCCGTGTCGGGGCCGTGTCGGAAGTCAAGGTCGTGTCTCGGCGCCAACTCCACCTCACGCTCAGTAAAAACTTGATAAAGGTTTAACTTGTTTGTTCCTAGAGATGAGTTGGTGGGCTTGTAGACAATACCAAGCAGGCCATGAGAGGATGAGGACGCTAGGAGACGTGTTCTCCCGCCATAAACACGGCCAGGGGGGGTGTCAGAGGGTGTCAGGGAGTGTCTGGGGGTGTCTGGAGGTGTGGGGGGGGGGGTGTCTGGGGGTGTGAGGTGGTGTCAGGGGGGTGTGAGGTGGTGTCAGGGGGTGTCAGGTGGTGTCAGGGAGTGTCTGGGGGTGTCTGGAGGTGTGGGGGGGGGGTGTCTGGGGGTGTGAGGTGGTGTCAGGGGGGTGTGAGGTGGTGTCAGGGGGTGTCAGGTGGTGTCAGGGAGTGTCTGGAGGTGTGGGGGGGGGTGTCTGGGGGTGTGAGGTGGTGTCAGGGGGGTGTTAGGGGGTGTCAGGGGTGTCAGGGGGTGTCTGGAGGTGTGGGGGGGGGTGTGAGGTGGTGTCAGGGGGGTGTTAGGGGGTGTCAGGGGTGTCAGGGGGGTGTCTGGAGGTGTGGGGGGGGGGTGTCTGGAGGTGTGGGGGGTGTCTGGGGGTGTGAGGTGGTGTCAGGGGTGTCAGGGGGGTGTGGGGTGGTGTCAGGGGGGTGTCAGGGGTGTCAGGGGGGGTGTCTGGGGGTGTGAGGTGGTGTCAGGGTTCCAGAGATTAATACGTAGTCACTTACATTATTTAAGTGTTTTACCAGAGCCATATAACTGGGTAAGTGGACAGAGAGACTCTTGGTACTCAGGGGCAGATGGCTATTGTTCTCAGGTGGCTCAGTGGCGCTCACGCCCGGGAAGGGTATTGTGCAACTACATCGCTCACGCACTTGAAGAAATGCATTCAGATTAAGTGACGAATTGCGTGTTTATATGCGACTGTCTTGGGGGGTGTTGTGGCTCACTATCCTCGCTGTGTTGTGGCTCACTATCCTCGCTGTGTTGTGGCTCACTATCCTCGCTGTGTTGTGGCTCACTATCCTCGCTGTGTTGTGGCTCACTATCCTCGCTGTGTTGTGGCTCACTATCCTCGCTGTGTTGTGGCTCACTATCCTCGCTGTGTTGTGGCTCACTATCCTCGCTGTGTTGTGGCTCACTATCCTCGCTGTGTTGTGGCTCACTATCCTCGCTGTGTTGTGGCTCACTATCCTCGCTGTGTTGTGGCTCACTATCCTCGCTGTGTTGTGCTCCTCACCATCAACGTGCACAATCCATTCCGTCTGCAAATACCAGTGGCAGGATGTCCCCACCACTACCTTTACTCCAGTGCCCCCCCCTCCACCACTACCACCACACACACACACACTCTACTCGACAATAGGTGCTACCACTACATGCCAGTACTAGGTACAACCCGAGTACCAGGTACCAGGCACAATCCAGGTACCACCACACATCCCATCACAGTCTGGAGCGCCAGAATCCACCACACACACGCACACCACACACACGCACCACACACACACACCACACACCTGCACCACACACCTTCACATCAAACGATCCGCTATATGTCTGGAAAGCAATAGAACGAATAGTACAATAGTTGACTGACTGTCTGATGAGCAAAATATCTTTGGATACAGACGGAATTACCGTCATTCTGTCCTCGGTCGTATTTGAGGGTGTAGACTCGTTCGCGTCCCATCAGCCTACGGTGTTGGGAGGCAGGACGCGTACGGTACATGTCCAAACATGGTAAAGATCGGTGACAAGCTTCCCGGGTTGACTAGCACGAATTGAACCAGCTACCCTACTCCCCCGCCTCTCAAAGGGTGGGTGGACTGCATATTTATGAACTGTCTGGAAGCCTTCGACACAGTACTCTACAGGATACTAGTGCATAAAATGGAAGGGGGAATTAAGAGTTGAGAGGGATAGTGTCTCTACAACCCAAGAGGGAGATTCACAGTGAGAGAAGAGAGCTAAGAGAAGTGGAATGTTTACAGTGGAGTCCCACAAGGATCGGTACTGGTACCAAGTCTGCTCTATTGGAAGGACCTACTAGAAATGATAGATTCCTTCCTCTCAATGTTCGCTGGTGGTGGTGTCAAAATTGAGGACATATACGGTGAAAGACTTAACTTACAAGATGTTTAGATACCTGGTTGATGGGGTTCTGGGAGTTCTTCTACTCCCCCAAGCCCGGCCCGAGGCCAGGCTTGACTTGCGAGAGTTTGGTCCACCAGGCTGTTGCTTGGAGTGGCCCGCAGGCCCACATACCCACCACAGCCCGGTTGGTCCGGCATTCCTTGACTCAAATATTATTTCCACCGTTTTGGCAACATGGAAAGCCGACTTTAGGTCGATAAAGGCTACCTGTCCCCTCCTGGAAGTGTACCAAACTTGGGCATAAACTCATATAGGTTAGGAACCAATTTATCTTTGAGCTGCTGAGAATAATTCACATTTCTTTCCCAACGGATACAATGGTATCCGTTCAAAATGCAGCCTACTGTGATAAGTCTCGCCTCACAAATATCTTCCGTTTTCTATGCATCGGACTCAATAGGGTTTGGGTTGACACGCTTCTAGTTGGGTTTGAAGGTTCGATTTTTGACGGAGTGTCAAATCCAGAGAACGGTTCTCCCTTCTCATTAACGCCTCGCTAACAACCTGTCTTCAACACGTTGTTTGCCTTAATGATCTTGTGTAAGCTTTTATTGTTGTATTGTTGTATTGTGTTGACGTTATGGCGGGAGTGATAGTGTATTACTGTATTGTGAGGTGTTGTATTGTGGTGCTGAGCTGACGCCTCGGCCTTTACTCTCTCAACACTGTATTGTACTGACGGAGCACCAGACACTAGAGAAGCAACACAATGGTCGTAGCAACAGCAGCAGCAACATCAGCAGTAGCAGCAGCAGCAGGAGCAGGAGCAGGAGCAGCAGGAGGAAGGGCAGGGGGCATCCTAGAAGGAATCTGTTCAATGGTGGTGGCGTGAAATCGTTTCCAGTTGGCTATTTCTTATTGCTACACCTACTCTGTATACTGTATAATGACTGTTATGCCTCTCTCTCTCTCTCTCTCTCTCTCTCTCTCTCTCTCTCTCTCTCTCTCTCTCTCTCTCTCTCTCTCTCTCTCTCTCTCTCTCTCTCTCTCTCTCTCTCTCTCTCTCTCTCTCTCTCTCTCTCTCTCTCTCTCTCTCTCTCTCTCTCTCTCTCTCTCTCTCTCTCTCTCTCTCTCTCTCTCTCTCTCTCTCTCTCTCTCTCTCTCTCTCTCTCTCTCTCTCTCTCTCTCTCTCTCTCTCCCAATAAACGTGATAATGGCTGATAATGTCACTGGACCAGAGGACACCAGCTTCTACTCCCTAACTGCTGTATGTGGCCGTCTACATAATCTATTTACACATTGGATTGGAGCAGGCCGCGGTGGGCCTCCTCGCGGGCCATACTAATCCACTCTGGTATAATTTCACACCTTCTTAAACAGGCCCATTAAAATGGTAATTGCTACTTGGGGCTGACCACAGGGCTGTGGAAAGGCCCACCTGTCTGCTTA
The DNA here is from genome assembly GCF_040958095.1 of Procambarus clarkii. NCBI lineage: Eukaryota > Metazoa > Arthropoda > Malacostraca > Decapoda > Cambaridae > Procambarus > Procambarus clarkii. The sequence goes on from NC_091163.1 coordinate 8,586,612, forward strand.
ATATTCTCCGGTTGGTTAGTTGGATTAGTTGGCCTGTTTTACCTGTTTGGTGTGTGTGTGTGTGTGTGTGTGTGTGTGTGTGTGTGTGTGTGTGTGTGTATTCACCTATTTGTACTCACCTATTTTGTGCTTGCAGGATCGAACATTGACTCTTGTATCCTGCCTTTCTAGCCATCGGTTGTTTACAGCAATGACTCCTGTCCTGTGTGTGTGTGTGTGTGTGTGTGTGTGTGTGTGTGTGTTGGGAGGGGGGGGATTGAGGGTTGGGTGTAGTTGTATTACACGCTCGAGTGCTGTATTTTTACGTGTTCCTATTTTTGTTGCATTTGTTGTGTGTATTTATTCCCTGCAAGTTAACTGACTTCTTGACACTTCACTTGTTGGTCTCCTAAACGGAGAATCTTGAAGGTTTACCTGTAGACTACAGTCGGAGAGGTTTACCACCAGGTGAACCCCGCACCAGATTCATATTTGCATGTGTGGTTGGTCCACCGTCCATTGTGATGCGGTCCGTGGCCAGCCTCGCATCAATATGGTGGTGGGGCCGAGGGTGGTGCTTTATATGTGTCATTAAGAGACATAATGGCACTGAGTCTTCATGTTGAGCAGCGGCGAGAAGTGCCATATTGGCTGGCTGGCAGTTATGGCACGGCTCTGTGATGAGTGGTGACCCCCACCAGGGTGTGTGGGTGGATGCTGGTTGGGTCTAGACGTCTGGGGACAGGCCAGGGACGTGATGGTTGACTCTGGGGGTGTCTAGGGGTCTGGGGACAGGCCAGGAACGTGATAGTTGACTCTGGGGGTGTCTAGGGGTCTGGGGACAGGCCAGGAACGTGATAGTTGACTCTGGGGGTGTCTAGGGGTCTGGGGACAGGCCAGGAACGTGATGGTTGACTCTGGGGGTGTCTAGGGGTTTGGGGACAGGCCAGGGACGTGATGGTTGGCTCTGGGGGTGTCTAGGGGTCTGGGGACAGGCCAGGAACGTGATGGTTGACTCTGGGGGTGTCTAGGGGTCTGGGGACAGGCCAGGGACGTGATGGTTCTGGGGGTGTCTAGGGGTCTGGGGACAGGCCAGGGACGTGATGGTTGGCTCTGGGGGTGTCTAGGGGTCTGGGGACAGGCCAGGGACGTGATGGTTGACTCTGGGGGTGTCTAGGGGTCTGGGGACAGGCCAGGGACGTGATGGTTGACTCTGGGGGTGTCTAGGGGTCTGGGGACAGGCCAGGGACGTGATGGTTGACTCTGGGGGTGTCTAGGGGTCTGGGGACAGGCCAGGGACGTGATGGTTGACTCTGGGGGTGTCTAGGGGTCTGGGGACAGGCCAGGGACGTGATGGTTGACTCTGGGGGTGTCTAGGGGTCTGGGGACAGGCCAGGGACGTGATGGTTGACTCTGGGGGTGTCTAGGGGTTTGGGGACAGGCCAGGGACGTGATGGTTGACTCTGGGGGTGTCTAGGGGTCTGGGGACAGGCCAGGGACGTGATGGTTGACTCTGGGGGTGTCTAGGGGTCTGGGGACAGGCCAGGGACGTGATGGTTGACTCTGGGGGTGTCTAGGGGTCTGGGGACAGGTTAGGGACGTGATGTGTGTAGACAGGAGGGACAGGGACGAAGGTAAGGGGGACAGAAGAGGATAGTGCAAGATAGGGACACCCATCAGTTATACATATTTCCTGTATTTATGTAGATTTTGTACATAATTCACACCAAATACAGGTTTATTTGCTGCCCAGACGAAGGCTGACAGGTGTGCCCAGCATGACCTGCTCTGTCAAAACACAGGAGACTGGCACTCCCGGTACGGTGAAGTTAACGATATTGAAAAGCCTTGCCATTGTAGAATGTTCAGCAGAGAGAGAACCCAGATGTCCAGCAGAGAGAGAACCCCCCCCCCCGATACCCAGTGCTCCACAACTCTTGTCAGTTCGGTTGGTTTTAAAACGTGCATATCAACCTTGCCTAACCTACACTGACTTCAGTGTTGTCCATCTAGGTAGTGCCGTCACCCACAGGGACTCGGCCAAGTATTGTGAGTACAAAGAATTGGATCATAAATACAATTTTATCATTATTTTGGAGACATTTGGTGCCTAAGGTAAAAATGCATTTTTTTTTTAGGATCTGGGTTCTACGTTCATCGTAACAGGAGAAGCTAGAGCCGGCAGCTTCCTTTTCTAGGGCAATATAGAGGGGAAACACAACACTCACAGCCTCTACAGACGAGGAGTCACAATAACGTGGCTGAAAAAATGTTGACCAAACCACACACTAGAAAGTGAAGGGACGACGACGTTTCGGTCCGTCCTGGACCATTCTCAAGTCGATTGTGTCGACTTGAGAATGTTCCAGGACGGACCGAAACGTCGTCGTCCCTTCACTATCTAGTGTGTGGTGTGATTAAAGAATCATAGCGTCTGTCTGTCACCAGAGGCGCGTGAGGACCACCACAGTCTGTGAGAACAAACTTTGTAACTTGTACGTAACTAATATTATAACCCACTTTTGTGTAATAAAAATTGTAAATAGAATAATTACAAATATATACAAGGGGGGAGGGGGTTAGAAGACAATATGTGAGCACATGTGGGGGGAGGGGGGCACAAGGCTGCCCTGGGTGCTCCATATCCTCCTCTTCGAGGCTGAGGGACCCTATAAACAACCAGAGCGGGGACCTGGTACACACACACACACACACACACACACACACACACACACACACACACACACACACACACACACACACACACAATTCCTCAGAACAGCAAAACACGTGTTTATATAAATTCCATTCACCTTGGCGCTTGGAGACTTGAACAGCGAACCCCGCGCATGTAAGACCGAAGCTCTTTTGTTTATATGAAAATAGAAGTGGCATTCTGGAGTGCCCAGGTTCGTCTCCATTTTACCCCCCCCCTCCCCCTCCCCCCTACCCCCCCTCCCCCCTACCCCCCCTCCCCCCTCCCCCTAGCCTTTACAATATCACCAATCTTCGACACTAACAGAACACTTCACATGATTCCATTTGGCCAGTTGAGAGGCGGGACCAAAGAGCCAGAGCTCAATCTCCCGCAAGCACAACTAGGTGAGTACACGGTCATTTCATATCAACACTTATCATAAAGTCTTAAGGGGGAAGAATTAAATCATCAATTTTTGGGGTTTACGGTATTGAATCTTATATATATATATATATATATATATATATATATATATATATATATATATATATATATATATATATATATATATAATTTTGGCATGAACAAAGCTTACAGTTTCTGATACTACAGAAAATAATCCAAAAGTAGAGTCGTATAGAAGCTGTCAGTGTCAGTTGGGATTGTTTTATATGCATAAAGGGGCCTCGTAGCCTGGTGGATAGCGCGCAGGACTCGTAATTCTGTGGCGCGGGTTCGATTCCCGCACGAGGCAGAAACAAATGGGCAAAGTTTCTTTCACCCTGAATGCCCCTGTTACCTAGCAGTAAATAGGTACCTGGGTGTTAGTCAGCTGTCACGGGCTGCTTCCTGGGGGTGGAGGCCTGGTCGAGGACCGGGCCGCGGGGACACTAAAGCCCCGAAATCATCTCAAGATAACCTCAAGAACCTCAAGATAAGATCTTGATCCAGCCATGTTGGGCACATCCACACCAGCAATTACTGTGCAAAATTGGGTGAAGCTTGACCCAGGTCTGGGACAGACATTTGTGTATATATAGCTTGTGGTAGTGAAGAGATCGGTGGGGGAAGCAGTAGGAGGAGGAGGAGGCCGGTGGGAAACAGCGTCACTCGACCATAACAAAACAACCCATCTGATCCTGCCCTTATACCTTCCCCTCGTCCTGTTTCCCCTCTCTCTCGGCCCTTCCAGTTGTCCCCTCTCCGTCCCCTCCTTCCCTCTCTCCCCCTCACCCCCCTCTCGCCTCCACCGGCCTCCACTTAAACCTCAAGACAATTTATCCTTGGGGAGGGGGTGGGAGGTCAGTTTCCCTCTCCCTCCCTCCCTACCTCCCTACCTCCCTACCTCCCTACCTCCCTACCTCTTTCCTTCCCATCTTCAGCTGTCCCTTCACACTCTTCCCTCCTTCCGCAGTCTCTGCTCACTTCTCTCAGTTGTTTCCCCTTAGTCTAATTCTTGCATCACAACCACTCTCTCCTATACATGCAGGAACCTTACCAACACTCTCTGTGTGAGACATGATCACTATATACAAAATCCTCAGGCAAATTGGCAGGGTAAATAAAAGACATAACATGAGTGGTACTCGAACAAGGGGACGGTTGGAAAATGAGTTTTTTACTGAGCCACAGAGACACTACGAAGAATTATGTGTCAGAGTAGTTAGTAAATGGAATGCATTAGGCAGTGATGTGGTGGAGGCTGACTCCATACACAGTTTCAAATGTAGATATGATAGAGCCCAATAGGCTCAGGAACCTGTATAGCAATATAGTGACAATCAAAAGACAGGAGGAACAAGTTGAACTCAACCCCATACAAGCACAATTATAGGTTCTGCCAGCTACCTCCCCCCCCCCCATACCGTGCCAGCGAGGCGGTCAGTCCGCCTAATATCATATCTATATTCCAAATTTCTCAACTTTTTCTTTCATGTGTACCTATCCATCTTTATTAACCCGCACCCTTGTACCTCCTGGCTGGTCCTTCAAGCCACCTTAGGCACAGGTGGCTTCCCCTGGCCCGCTGCTCCTTCACATCCCTCCTATTGGTGTACCTGCCTATCACGTCTTGCCTATCAGTGGTGATGGGCAAACTACACAAAGGTAACCTCAAGGTAAGGCAGAGACCTTACTTGACTACTCTGAGCATTTGCATCTTTGTCAGTGTTCCCCTGTTCCTCTTATTATTGTATGGTTATCCTGTTTCCTCCTCCCCTACTGGTCTTACCCCTTCCCCTACTGGTCTCATCCTCCCCCCTACCGCCCCATCCCCTCCCCCTCCTTCCTGCTTGATGAGGTTCACTCCCCCACAACTTGGCACTGAAACCCTTCTCGTATCTCTTAAACTTCTCTTTCAAATTATTTACACATGTATATTTCAGACTGGAGATGCATGTGTTCCGTATACATATTTCCCCATCAGTAAATAACATACAGAGACTCTGAGATAAACACAGCTGCTGTTTGCGAAGTACAAGTGTAGATAAAATATTACTTTACTGTAAACATGTGTTGGTTGATTGGTCAGAATTCCGCTATACTGAGGTGTAATATCCCTCTTATCCTGACCTCGGGCAAGGAAATGTTGACATGCATCTTAACACTGTCAAGAAATAGTCACGTGTCCTGTAAAGAAAACGAGGAAAGGTAGGTACAGGATATTGTAAAAGAGTAAGACTTAATACGCTCACGAACGCATGTACTTACGTGTAAGGAATGTTCCCAGTAGTTTATATATATATATATATATATATATATATATATATATATATATATATATATATATATATATATATATATGTATATATTTATTGAAGAACCCTTTTTTTGTAATTTTAAGTTTGGCCAAATGTGGAGTTGAAATTCCATAGAGTTGTGTGTACTCTCCTTCATATACTTCTAATATCACTGCTATCTTATTCACTCTTGTGTTGATGATATCCTCATAATGCACTCAGAGTCTGTCAGTGCAGACTACTGATCACATGGCCCTGTATGGCTAACCATCCTGTGTGATGGGGATTTTTAGCATCACGTAGCTTTGACACATTTTGACACACTGTGTACGTCTCTTTATATAGTCTAGGGGGTAGCTTCAGCCTTCAGACCTGCCGGTATGAGGTTCTATATATTCCATGTGTATGTGTGTGGTATATCTCATTTTCAGAGGGTATATATTTTGAGGGCTTAGAGACGGATTCAGATAATTCAGGTGGTATGTGTAGTGAATATATTCTTGTGAGTGTCTGTGGTGTGTATGGGGGTGTTGGTAGTGTGTTTGTGGGGGGTGTGGGTGAGGGGGTGGTGGTCAAGGTGCTGGTGTCACGTTGCTGGGTGAGGGAATGGGTAGGGGGGGGGTGTGGGGGAGGATTTAGGGTAAAAGGGAGTGGGGAGCCAGGCCCCACCAATGGTTCATATAGGGTGGCGCCACACCACCTCCCCACCACCAGTGCTAGTGGGGAAGGTGCAGGTGTGTGGGGGGGGGGAGGTGGGGGAGCTAGCAGGTGTGTGGAGGTGTGTGATATAGCCTCTAGCATGGCCCCAAGCTTGCCTGAAAGGCGCACAGCAGTTCCAGTAGCTGGGGGCCACTAATGGCCACGTTTATGACCCCCGCGGGTTACCCCCTACTCCAGATGACCCCCCCTCCCCCCAAAGGGGTTACTACCCCATCCTCCTACGGCAGGAGGTGCTCTCTGAGGGCCTCCTTCGCCTTTTTTTGGGGGGGGGGGGCGGGGGGAGTAAAGAGGAAGGAGAGGCATAGGTGAAGGGAAGTATTGAAGTGGGAAATACAGTGAGAGGTATGAAAGCCGGCGGGCTGTCCGCCTTGCTGACACCATGTGTGGGTGTTGGCAGCTAAGCTAAGCTGGCTCCCTCTTGTCAGGGAGCTGTGAGTGTGTGAGTGGTTCTTCACGTGTGTTTCACCATATATGGATGTCCATAGATGAATACTGTGTAGCATTCATATATACACACTCCGATGCTTCCACACACGTTGTTCTGTTTAAGGCTCTTTTTTTATTATTATTATTTATTGAGTTATTCATACATACACACACACATATATATATATATATATATATATATATATATATATATATATATATATATACATATATATATATATATATATATATATATATATATATATATATATATATATATATATATATACACTCATACACATTCATTAACACATACTCAATTTTTCCAATTATTAAAGGTTGGATTTCTGGTCAGTATTTCATCTGGGAATTATGTACTGTGGGGCGGGGTTTTCATCTAGTGAATCGAGGCTCTTGGGCCACCAGCTGTGGGAGCGGGGCGCCTCATCTTGGGCCACCAGCTGTGGGTGTGGGGCGCCTCATCTTGGGCCACCAGCTGTGGGAGCGGGGCGCCTCATCTTGGGCCACCAGCTGTGGGTGTGGGGCGTCTCATCTTGGGCCACCAGCTGTGGGAACGGGGCGTCTCATCTTGGAGCAATCTTTCAAACACTGGGTCCTCTAACATTTGGATGGTGTTCCACACCCTGATGGCTTGGTGCTGCAGTCTGATGTTTAGTGGCTGTATGTTCAGGAGTTCCTGGAGCTCCAGGATTGTCTGATCATATGGTGGACGGTGTTTTGCTGCTCTCCTTAGCGCCTTATTTTGCACAGCTTGCAGTTTCTACATGTTAGTTTTCTTTATGGTGTGTAGTGGTACTGGGGGATACTCTAGATGCGGCCCAACTAGAGCCTTATATAGGTGGATCTGAATGCAGGCGATGAGTCACAATAACGTGGCTGAAGTATGTTGACCAGACCACACACTAGAAAGTGAAGGGACGACGACGTTTCGGTCCGTCCTGGACCATTCTCAAGTCGATTGTCTGAATGTTTGTACTGAGGCTTCGGAATCTCCTCAGTTTTCTGGCACCCCAGCACCCTAGCTCACTCCCTTCACACTGACCGCAAACCGCCATAGGGTGACCCCCAGAGAGGGGAGGGGGGCGTAGATGAAATAGAAGTAGATGATGGTTGAGTGGTGGAGGGCCAGTATTCGCCTAGTTGTGCTTGCGGGGGTTGAGCTCTGGCTCTTTGGTCCCGCCTCTCAACCGTCAATCAACTGGTGTACAGGTTCCTGAGCCTACTGGGCTCTATCATATCTACACTTGAAACTGTGTATGGAGTTCCTTGATTATCCTTTTATTATTAAAATAGAATTTACTGAATAACCCCTCTCGCTTGATCATCGTTTTAGCGCTTATTTATTTATTTATAGTCATTTATTTCCCCCAGGCCGCCCACTCCGGCATCTCCCCCCCCCCAACCCTACAAGGGGTCAGCCCCCCATAGTAGGGTTGGGGGGCAATTTCCAGCCCCCATGGAAATTGGTCTACAAGAGACCAATTTCCGCCTCCTCCTCTAGTCGCTTCCTGGGATACAGTTTCTCTGGTCAAGGGTTCGAGATTCCCTTTTCTCGGTAACTTCTAGCCTAACCACTTGGGCTGGACGGTAGAGCGACGGTCCCGCTTCATGCAGGTCGGCGTTCAATCCCCGACCGTCCACAAGTGGTTGGACACCATTCCTTTCCCCCGTCCCATCCCAAATCCTTATTCTGACCCCTTCCCAGTGCTATATAGTCGTAATGGCTTGGCACTTTCCCCCCCTGATAGTTATCATCTCCTTCTCCTTCCCAAACAACCCCCTGAACCCCCTGAAGGGCGTTGTTAAACCTGTCAAACAAGGTGTTCACAAGGGCCCTTCAAACCCCCTCCCCCAATCCCCTCCCCCTAGCCTCGGGGGGTGTTGCCCCCCCCCCCCACCTTTGGGGGGGTGTTGCCCCCCCCCCCACCTTTGGGGGGGTGTTGCCCCCCCCCCACCTTTGGGGGGTGTTGCCCCCCCCCCACCTTTGGGGGGTGTTGCCCCCCCCCACCTTTGGGGGTCACTCGTTGATACACAACACACTTTGTATGGTTATAATTAAGGTCAACTTTAGAGAAAGGTCTGATATAACGACTCATGTTGCGATTAACTCTTGCATTTAACGCAGCCATCAAGTTATAGGTTATTAAAGTATAGGTTATAGGTTATTAAAGTATAGGTTATATGATAATAAAGTATAGGTTATAGGTTATTAAAATAAAGTTATATACTCAATAGGGCTTGACACCCCCCCCCCTCCCTCAATAGGTCAAACCTGTCACTATTGATTTGTATTTATTTAAATTTATTTACATATACAATAGTTGTTACATTTTTGTAACAACTATTGTTACATTCTTCGATTGATAAATCGCAGTGTCCTATTTGCCTTATTACGAGCATTTATGCATTCATTTATGAATTAATGTTACATTCTTGTAACATTACGCCGTCTGGGACGCGTAGCGTTTCGGGCAAGTCCTTAATCCTAATATTTTTCCCGAAATACGACCCGCCAAATGGTTTAACCACCAGGTACCCATTCACTGATTGGTGAACAGAGGCTTGCAGTTAAGGATTGGCGCCCAGTCAATCCTCCCCGGCTAGGATACGAACCCAGGGCAAAGTCTCTTAACATCCTGACGTACCAGATTCATCCAGGAGGTCAAATCCAGGATGAATTTCTTCAGGAATTAGAGTAAGATCAACTTTAAGATGGTGTGTCTTGAGTAATCTTTATTATGTAGGAAAGGGGAGAGAGAGAGAGAGAGAGAGAGAGAGAGAGAGAGAGAGAGAGAGAGAGAGAGAGAGAGAGAGAGAGAGAGAGAGAGAGAGAGAGAGAGAGAGAGAGAGAGGAGAGAGAGAGAGAGAGAGAGAGAGAGAGAGAGAGAGAGAGAGAGAGAGAGAGAGAGAGAGAGAGAGAGAGAGAGAGAAGAGAGAGAGAGAGAGAGAGAGAGAGAGAGAGAGAGAGAGAGAGAGAGAGAGAGTGATATATATATATATATATATATATATATATATATATATATATATATATATGTGTGTGTGTGTGTGCTGAGCAAGCAGACTGTAGTCAATGTTGTCATGTTTGCCAGTCACATCCTGTGACCTGGTTTCGTGTCACACCCTGTCAATTGTAACCATGTCACACCCTGTCAATTGAAATCATGCCGCACCCTGTCAATTGTCTAGTAGGCTGCCCGCTAATAGCTCTTGAGTGGACTTCATCCACTCCTAAATAGATGTAGCAAAGCATCTCTTTCTCACAGACGGGTTATTCATGCCCGTGCCACCTCTTGGGTGGCTTAATCTTCATCAATCTCTCTCATACTGAAAGAAAACGGGGCTGTTGTGATCTGGGGCCAGATTCACGAAACAGTTACGCAAGCACTTACGAACCTGTCCATCTTTTCTCAATCTTTGGCGGCTTTGTTAGACATTGTTTTTAGGACGTAACATAGGGAGATGGATCATCAGAGTTCCCCCCCCCCCCCCGCCGCCTACTAGAAGATAGAGCCCCCACGGGATGGGGTGCATAATAAATGAATCTGAGGAAGTTGTGCTGGTGAGTTAGACACGAGAAGGTGGCCCAGCTGCTGTTGTTGTTGTTATAGATTCAGCTACTCGGAACAAGTGCCAAGTAGCACGGGCTATGGTGAGCCCGTAGTGAACCTACCTGGCACAGGAGCGGTGCCCCAGCTGCTAGGAGGCCTGCTAGTAAGTAGGAGAAGCAGGTGAGGGGGGAGTGAGGTGGGGTTGGGGGGGAGGGGTTTACGAGGGAGCAGGAGAGGGGGGGGACAAGGGAGGGGAAGTGGGTACACTACTGAGCGGGATTTAACATGTAAATTAGAGAGTTATTGGCAGCAAAGGTGGTGGGGGGATTGGGAGGGGGGGGGATTCCCGCCCCCCCCTCTCTCTCTCTCTCTCTCTCTCTCTCTCTCTCTCTCTCTCTCTCTCTCTCTCTCTCTCTCTCTCTCTCTCTCTCTCTCTCTCTCTCTCTCTCTCTCTCTCTTTCTCTCTCTCTCTCTTTCTCTCTCTCTTTCTCTCTCTCTCTTTCTCGCTCGTTCTGTCTAAAATCAGCATAAAAGTTACTTGTGTTGAAGACACTGGACAAACTCAAAGCCGATTTAAATAAATCTTTCGATAGGGCAACAGAAAATAACATGTTTATCGTAAGTTCCAGTTACTTCGGTATGGTCAAAGTGAAGACATTAAATATAACAGGGTACAAAACACAATCAAATCTGCCCAGAGTGGGAAAGCCGCGTGTAAAGGATCTGGGAGTAATGATGTCTGGGGATTTGACGTTTAAGGAGCATCTAATATAGAAAATATAGCGTCAGCTAGAAAAATTATTGTACCTGGTTGATGGGGTTCTGGGAGTTCTACTCTCCAAGCCCGGCCCGAGGCCAGGCTTGTCTTGTGAGAGTTTGGTCCACCAGGCTGTTGTTTGGAGCGCGGCCCGCAGGCCCACATACCCACCACAGCCCGGTTGGTCCGGCTCTCCTTGGAGAAAATTATCTAGTTTTCTCTTGAAGATGTCCACTGTTGTTCCGGCAATATTTCTTATAGTCGCTGAGATGATGTTGAACAACCGCGGACCTCTGATGTTTATACAGTGTTCTCTGATTGTGCCTATGGCACCTCTATTCTTCACTGATTCTATTCTGCTGCAAGTGAGCAGAGCAGCAATTTGTGTTGTCCCGTCTTGAGTACTGCTAAGTACTCACTTCCCCCTTCAGAGCAGGAGAGTGTGCTGAAATAGAGGGAATACAGAGAACATATACGGCACGCATAGACGAGATAAAGCACCTAAATTATTGGGATCGTCTCAAAGCTCTCCAAATGTACTCACTAGAAAGGAGACAAGAGAGATATCAAGTAATATACACGTGGAAAATACTGGAGGGCCAAATACCAAATCTACACAGTAAAATAACAACGTACTGGAGTGAACGATATGGCAGGAAATGCAGAATAGAACCAGTGAAAAGCAGAGGTGCCATAGGCACAATCAGAGAACACTGAATAAACATCAGAGGTCCACGGTTGTTCAACGTCCTCCCAGCGACTATAAGAAATATTGCCGGAACAACCGTGGACATCTTCAAGAGAAAAACTGGATACTTCTAGGACTTTTTTGCTAGAAGTGCCGGACCAACCAGGCTGTGGTAGGTATGTGGGCCTGCGGGCCGCTCCAAGCAACAGCCTGGTGGACAAATCTCACCAGGCTTGACTCACAAGTCGCGCCTGGCCTCGGGCCGAGCTTGGGGCAGTAGAAGAACTCCCAGAACCCCATCAACCAGGTACAATCCAGCTTTTCCGCTACTAATTAGTGAACCACCTAAGGTAACAATTACGAGCGCCTGGCTGGACGGGTTTTTCACTAGTTGAACTTTTGAGATTATTACTCATTTAGATGTTTGTCTTTAGTGGCTCTTGGGGATACCTTTTGCTCTTGTGTGACCTCTGACATTATATCATTTTATTAGAATTGCATATATATATATTATTAGTATATATATATATATATGAGAGAAAGTGTGTGTAGAACTGGTTATCGGGTCAACAGAGGATAGCATATGAAGCCCCCTGTTCACCTAGCAGTAATTCATGATGACCTGGTTGTAAAGAGATTAGCGGGTTGCGTTCCAGTGAAATCAAAAGGTTTACCAGGAGCTATAGGAAGGGAAAGATCTCAGCCTGCTCCTATGACTCTGAAGCCGCCGTCTACTCCTGTAACTGTGTGAAAAAAGAAAGAAGGGGGAAGAGGAGGAGGAGGAGGGAGATGGAGGGAAGGAAGGGGGAAAGGAAGGGGGGAAGGAGGGGAAGGAGGAGGGGGGAAGGAAGCAAAGACCAAGAACTTCGAAGTCCTTTTGGAGAATGTCATCCACGGCAGCCATCTTGGCTCACTGTGTTTACAGAACGTGTGAAACCTCTTTCGAGAAAGTGGCGTGACCTGACCTGGGTCGTGGGTGACCCTACGGTGAAGGTCACATGGTACATGAACTGGTACGCCAAACACAGAAGTAAACTGTACCCCAGGATCCCCTTGTGCGAGGCTGCTTTACTCTTGTGCTTTACTTGGAGGAAGCTGATGAAGGGTTTCGTAACAGCCGCCTTTTTCTTATTTGGTCAGGAAGGTCAAAGGTCAGATATTGCTTCGCAAGATGTCAAGTTTTTACTATTTGGCTTCGGAGAGGCGAAAATGGTTTCGTAATATTCCAGTTTAATATTTATTGTGTGTGCCAACGATGGTATGACAGAGGGAGGGTAGTTAGTACTTAGTTAGGCCACAACCTTGTTTAGTTATTACCTAAGTGTGGGAAGGAGGAGATGGGTAAGGGGTAGGTTCTTGTCAGGAAAAGGTTAGGATAATACTTTTGGTAAATATTGCTGTATGTATCCTTGTTCCAAAGGATACCTGATCAACCAGGCTGTGACTCATACGTCAGGCTGCGAGCAGCCGCGTCCAACAGCCTGGTTGATCAGTCCAGCAACCAGGAGGCCTGGTCGACGACCGGACCGCGGGGACGCTAAGCCCCGGAAGCACCTCAAGGTATGTACGTTTTAAGGGGCGGCGGTATATATATGTATTTCCTCGTGGGTGTCATTTTCATCAAGGCATCAATTTGATCACAATGGGGCCTCGTTCATATCTAAGCTTCGGATGTACTGTAGTTCGATTTCGCTTGTAGTAAATTGACGATCGGGGATAGTCGAACTAAGCAAGCAAGCAATGGACTTGAGAATGGTCCAGGACGGACCGAAACGTCGTCGTCCCTTCACTTTGTAGTGTGTGGACTGGTCAACATACTTCAGCCACGTTAATGTGACTCCTCGTCTGTAGTAAATTTAAGGTTCGGATTTATTATATCGTCTTGCAAAGTAGACGTGATGAAAGGAAGCTTCAGCAATTTTAGAGTGAATCAGACTAATTTAAATTGTAAATCTTGATGTAGCTTTTTGTCCTGAAGAAGTCATATAATGCAGAAGGCTTCAGTCCTGTATTGACCATTCCAGGTTATCCTACTTGGCTTTTTATTTGAACAGTACTGAAGCTTTGATGCCACATGAGCCTTGACATGTAATATCCGAGTCTTCATTCTCCTGAAGCTGCAGTTTACACTATAGAAACTTTATTTGCCGAACACAAAGGTTTCAGGTTTGAAACTGTGTATTTGAGTCATTAGAACGTTGAGGACCGAAATTTTAGTAACACAATGCAGTGTTGCAATGTTGGAAGTGTTGCAATGTTGGAAGTGTTGCAATGTTGGAAGTGTTGCAATGTTGGAAGTGTTGCAATGACCAAACCTGTGTTTACACTCTCTCAACATGTCTGTACACGAACAAGGTAATTGGGGAGAAAGCGCCAAGCCATTGCGACTGTATAGCACTGGGAAAGGGGGGTCAGGATAAGGATTTGGGATGGGACGAGGGGAAAGGAATGGTGCCCAACCACTTATGGACGGTCGGGGATTGAACGCCGACCTGCATGAAGCCAGTCCGTCGCTCTACCGTCCAGCCCAAGTAGTTGGGTTACGAACGAACAAATGAAAAGACTAAAAAGATAATATTTTATCGGTAAAAGTTGACATTTCAAGATGTTTTTGTCACAATCTCACAAGAGGTTATCTTGAGATGATTTCGGGGCTTTAGTGTCCCCGCGGCCCGGTCCTCGACCAGGCCTCCACCCCCAGGAAGCAACTCGTGACAGCTGACTAACACCCAGGTACCTATTTTACTGCTAGGTAATAGGGGGATAGGGTGAAAGAAACTCAGCCCATTGTTTCTCGCCGGCGCCTGGGATCGAACCCAGGACCCCAGGATCACAAGTCCCGCGTGCTGTCCGCTCGGCCGACCGGCTCCTGGAAGAACGGACATTCTTATAAACATTGTTGTTGTCTTATTGATGTATGACGTCACGCTTCGTGGAAGCCAAACCAATCGACGATACGATTTATTAAAACAAAAATTTTATAGTTTGTGTAAAGATAATGGTTTGCCAGTCCAGGAGGAGGACTTAGGTTTAAGGAAATAATTCGTAGCTGAGGCGATATTAATGTCATCTTAAGTAACATATTAAGTCATCTTAAGTCATCTTAAGTGGTCCACCAATGCACTGATTTACAGCCAAAATGCTTCTGAAAGACATTCGGGCATTTTGCGGGCTCACCATAGCCCGTGCTACATGGATATTTCGTTCTGAGTAGCTAAATCTTTAACAACAACAACGGACGGTCGGGGATAGTGGAACTAACCAAGCAAGCAAGCAAGCAAGCAAGCAAGAACACGTCCCAGTAATTCCTCTCTACTGGCTTGCTGATTCTTCAAATTTCCTCTAATTCTCTGCTTTCTTATTACGAGTTTTTGTTATCGATAATTGGAAGTTCACGTTATTCTTCGCTATTCTCTGTGTGTGTGTGTGTGTGTGTGTGTGTGTGTGTGTGTGTGTGTGTGTGTGTGTGTGTGTGTGTGTGTGTGTGTGTGTGTGTGTGTGTGTGTGTGTGTGTGTGTGTGTGTGTGTGTGTGTGTGTGTGTGTGTGTGTGTGTGTGTGTGTGTGTGTGTGTGTGTGTGTGTCTTGTTAGTGAACAGCTAATTTATAGTTCTTTCAGCGTGAGAGAGAGAGCTTGTCTGCGTTCCGCTTTCGATATATAATTGTGTGGTACCAGCCTGGGTCACCACCCCCCTTCCTCCTCACTGGTACTGTACCGTCGTAGCTCCTCCCCACTGGTAAGGTACCGTCGTAGCCCCTCCCCACTGGTACTGTACCGTCGTAGCTCCTCCCCACTGGTAAGGTACCGTCGTAGCCCCTCCCCACTGGTACTGTACCGTCGTAGCCCCTCCCCACTGGTACTGTACCGTCGTAGCTCCTCCCCACTGGTAAGGTACCGTCGTAGCCCCTCCCCACTGGTACTGTACCGTCGTAGCCCCTCCCCACTGGTACTGTACCGTCGTAGCCCCTCCCCACTGGTAAGGTACCGTCGTAGCCCCTCCCCACTGGTACTGTACCGTCGTAGCCCCTCCCCACTGGTACTGTACCGTCGTAGCCCCTCCCCACTGGTACTGTACCGTCGTAGCCCCTCCCCACTGGTAAGGTACCGTCGTAGCTCCTCCCCACTGGTACTGTACCGTCGTAGCCCCTCCCCACTGGTAAGGTACCGTCGTAGCCCCTCCCCACTGGTACTGTACCGTCGTAGCCCCTCCCCACTGGTACTGTACCGTCGTAGCCCCTCCCCACTGGTACTGTACCGTCGTAGCCCCTCCCCACTGGTAAGGTACCGTCGTAGCCCCTCCCCACTGGTACTGTACCGTCGTAGCCCCTCCCCACTGGTAAGGTACCGTCGTAGCCCCTCCCCACTGGTACTGTACCGTCGTAGCCCCTCCCCACTGGTACTGTACCGTCGTAGCCCCTCCCCACTGGTACTGTACCGTCGTAGCCCCTCCCCACTGGTAAGGTACCGTCGTAGCTCCTCCCCACTGGTACTGTACCGTCGTAGCCCCTCCCCACTGGTAAGGTACCGTCGTAGCCCCTCCCCACTGGTACTGTACCGTCGTAGCCCCTCCCCACTGGTACTGTACCGTCGTAGCCCCTCCCCACTGGTACTGTACCGTCGTAGCTCCTCCCCACTGGTACTGTACCGTCGTAGCTGCTCCTCACCGCCCTTCTCCAAGTTGTCCCTGTCCACGGTGACCTTCCTAGTCCCAGCACGTGCACCTTACAGCCAGGGTGAATATGTAAGACCAATAAACGGTGGAACTCGTTAAAGGTAATGAGACCTTAGACACCTCGTTCCTGTCGCCTGGTTAGGCCTTAACGAGGGGGGGGGGCACTTGGCCTCTGGAGTACAGGTACTCAAGGTCTGGTACACAGACCTGGAGGAGGTAAGTTACCCTTCAGAGTCTGAGTGCGAGCTCATGTACCCGAAGTAGGGACTCCTGTGCTGATGTAATAAGTCTTGTGGAGCCTGAAGTCTTGATTAAGTCTTATGCTGAAGGCTTTATTAAGTCTTATGCTGAAGGCTTTATTAAGTCTTATGCTGAAGGCTTTATTAAGTCTTATGCTGAAGGCTTTATTAAGTCTTGGGGTACTGTGTGTGTGTTAGTGGGGGTGAGTTTGTTGGTTCCTTGATGGGTAATGGTGATGAATGGCAGGTCTGCTTAATTGGTATTACCTCTGCTGAAGGTTTGGTAATTAGCAGACATCTTGGTTGTAAAAACCGGTTATGGGTTGTGTTGTGTCGATATGATGGGGGGTGGGGGTAGGGGGGTTGGTCTCTGGGGGCGTGGAGGGGGGAGGGGGGTGAGTCCTGAGTACTCACCAAGTTGTGCTTTTAAGGGAGTTGAACTGCGGCTCTTTGGTCCCGGCTTTTGATTTGATCCATCAGGAAAATTTCTTCCAGCGCTGCTAGGCGGTCAGTCCTCCCCTGTTTAGCATCATTTCCCCGTGTCAGACGGCCGCTGAGGCCCGCTCAGCCACGCCATACGTGTAGCGCTCTTCGTAAATGATAAACTTTAAGCTGACGCCATAGTGAGCTGCTGCGAAATTAGCGGCATTTAAGAATCATTTTAGACTGATGAAAGCCTGGCCATGTATGGAGGTTTGAGAAGTAATAAGAGGAATGTTGAACCTAAGCTCCTTCCCCGTATGTCTGGGGTTGTGAGCAGGTGTCAGGTGGAGGTAGTGTTGACTTCGTGTCTCTGGGGCCTCTGGGGGTGCCTCCTGACAGATAGCACCACGATTTAGATACGTATCTGGAGAGACACTCACCGCAACTTTTGAGCTTAAAAAAGCACTTTAATCACCCGTAGTCGAGTGGTCTACAGCCGCTTATGTACCTATAACGAATCTAGGATAGAGCGACGGTCTCGCTTCATGCTGGTCGGCGTTCAATTCCCGACCGTCCATAAGCGGTTGGGCACCATTCCTTTCCCCCGTCCTATCCCAAATCGTTATTCCTCATCCCTTCAAAAGTCAAATATAATGGTAATGGTCTAGGCTTTTCTCCCGATAGTTACCATACCTTCATTTGGTGATTTGAACTTTATTCAGCTGATAACTGGTCGCAGGGGGTAATTATCTTGGTCCAGAGGTTGTCATTTGTGGCCATTAAACTGTCTGCCAGCCTGTCGTTAACTGTTAGTCTGAGGGTCGTTAACTGTTTGTCGTTCGACCTGTGTCATAGACAAATGTCAAGACACCTGTACTCACCTAATTGTGCTTACGGGGAGTTGAGCTCTGGCTCTTTGGTCCCGCCTCTCAACCGTCAGTCAACAGGTATACAGGTTCCTGCTCGCATCTGCATCTTATCCAGAGTTTTAATTTATTTTGTATTGACTATTTGTGCTTGGAGGATGGAGGGAGGGCATCAGTAGGGTAAAGCGCCAAGCCATTACAACTATATACCACTGGGAAAGGGATCAGGATAAGGATTTGGGATGGGACGGGGGGATGGAAGGGGGGGGGGGAGTTCCCCGCTACCTGTTCTTTGGAGGGGTGGGGGAGGGGGGTGTGGGGTAGGGGGGGTGGAAAGTCTTTCCTTGGCTCAGTTTGCAACTCTGAGTCAAAGACGACCCATAAAGACGACAGGGGTCGTAAGTAACACATAGGAAGGGTAGAGGGAGGAGCAATCCGCCTTCAGGCAATGCCCCACAGGTATCATGTGTGGGTGTGTGCCCGCCATGGTCGGGTGATGCTGGGTGTTGGCAGCGCTGGTGAAATGAGCAAGGTACGTCTTAACGGCCAGTGTTGCCAACTTCACTGTCCAACTCTGTCTCACAAAAACTGGACGGACCTCCCCCTCCCACCTTTCCCTCCCCCCCAGCGCCCCTTCCCTCTGTTCCAGTTCCAAGCTGGGAGTGGGGGGGTTGTGGGGGTGAGCACCCCCCCCCTCCTCACCCGTCCAGCGCCTCACCATATACTCCTAAACGTTCATGTAGAGACAATGAATTATATTTTTGAGATAAGATGGCTGGTTATTATGGTGCTGTGATGGCTAGACAAGATGAGGGACTTCATGAGGAAGTGCCCCCCCCCATGCCCCCACTGTCTGGGGGTAGAGCCCTGTGCCCCCCATACCCGACTGTGTCTGGCAATGACGATCACTGTAAGCTCAGAAACGTTCACTGTTGATTTGCTGCAGGAGCTTCACAGCACTGACACCATCACCACAGCACTGACACCATCACCACAGCACTGACACCATCACCACAGCACTGACACCATCACCACAGCACTGACACCATCACCACAGCACTGACACCATCACCACAGCACTGACACCATCACCACAGTACTGACACCATCACCACAGCACTGACACCATCACCACAGCACTGACACCATCACCACAGTACTGACACCATCACCACAGCACTGACACCATCACCACAGTACTGACACCATCACCACAGCACTGACACCATCACCACAGTACTGACACCATCACCACAACACTGACACCATCACCACAGTACTGACACCATCACCACAGCACTGACACCATCACCACAGTACTGACACCATCACCACAGCACTGACACCATCACCACAGTACTGACACCATCACCACAGCACTGACACCATCACCACAGTACTGACACCATCACCACAACACTGACACCATCACCACAGTACTGACACCATCACCACAGCACTGACACCATCACCACAGTACTGACACCATCACCACAGCACTGACACCATCACCACAGCACTGACACCATCACCACAGCACTGACACCATCACCACAGCACTGACACCCAGGGTCCTGAGCAGTAGGGATCTGATGTCAACAAATACACAGTTCACACAGAAATCACAATTGCGTGATGCATCAAATGAACAAATCTACAATTAAGGCAGCGTCTGGGATGCTCTCAGACGCAGGTTCGAATCCTCGTCACGGCCCTTGTGGATTTGTTCAGATTGGTAATGTAATTGGGATGGATCCATTAAACAGATTGGTAATATACGTGGGAAGGCGTGACTGTTTAAAGTCTATGTTAGGCAAGTGTATGGGTTTGGTTGGGGATAGGTGGAGGTATCTCAGTGGGTTTGATCCAGTGTGTATTCTGGGGGGGGATGGGGAAGGGGGGGAGCTTACATAGCACAAACGTTGAGAGGAGTTCGAGGCTAATTAACGTAAAAAACAAAAAGAAATGTTGAGCACTTGGAAAATATGCACAAAATCTTAAGTAACATTAAACCACAATCACAGAAATCACATTAATGTGATTAAATATTAATGAGAAAATCCGCAAGTATTTTGCATGTCGTTAACAAGTCCGCGGTTGGGATAGTGGTGGAATATGCGACTGGCAATGTCAAGGTCGCAGGTTCGAGCCCACCTCATTCCCCTAGTTAGTTTTTATGTACAATATTACGCCCATAGCACCCTCCACGCCCGCGGACAGTCCCGCCCCCCACCCCCACCCCAACCCTACTATTAACCCCCTCCACGCCCCAGCCAGAGGACCCCCCACTCACAGAAATGTGCTGCCGATATGCAAATGATTCCCTGTACACACTGTCAGCTGTGTTTTGTTGACATTCAACAGCTGATTGTTGACGGGGCGTACCGCCACATTCTTCCGTTTTCTTTGGTGAATTCCGTGGCTTAAGTTTGCGTTAAAAAAATGTCGAGGGTTTCAGAGGGTTGAGGTGACATTCCCACGTGTTTGTCTGACACTTGAAGTGTCTGCTGCCACTGTAGGAAAGGTTAAATTGCTACTTCTGAACGATCGTTAGGAGTCGCGAGTAAACGTTGAAATTTAAAAGTAATATATTCATATTTTCTAAAACTATCGTGTTCACAGTGTCGATAAAATTACATAATTATGATATATATATATATATATATATATATATATATATATATATATATATATATATATATATAAATGGCATGTGAGCAACCAATTGATTTTATTTTTTCTTTCACACAGGTACGTTGAGGACAACGGAGGAGTGTGCCGTGTCCTCCTGGTGGAGGACACGGCACCGTGTACAGAGGAGGAGAGTGAGTAGTGACCTGGGGCCAGATTCACGAAGCAGTTACGCCAGCACTTACGAACGTGTACATCTTTCCTCAATCTTTGACGGCTTTGGTTACATTTATTAAACAGTTTACAAGCATGAAAACTTGCCAATCAGCTGTTGTTATTGTTATAAACAGCCTCCTGGTGCTTCGGAGCTCATTAACTGTTTAATAATTGGAAACAAAGATTGAGAAAAGATGTACAGGTTCGTAAGTGCTTGCGTAACTGCTTCGTGAATCTGGCCTCTGATCTTCCTTCCATACTTCTTTCATCTTCCTCTCCCAACAAATTGACAACCACTTGGGCTGGACGGTAGAGCGACGGTCTCGCTTCATGCAGGTCGGCGTTCAATCCCCGACCGTCCACAAGTGGTTGGGCACCATTCCTTCCCCACCGTCCCATCCCAAATCCTTATCCTGACCCCTTCCCAGTGTTATATAGTGGTAATGGCTTGGCGCTTCCACCTGAAAATTCCCCTCCTGAAGGACTGAGGGCTGGTTATTAGTAAATTAGTGATAGATCTTATTTTACTGGGGGTCGTCGTGTCACAATGGTCTACGTAATGAACAGCACCAACACGTACGTTATCACAAGTCGGGCCGGGCTCGGGGAGTATAACTCTCGAAAGGTTCTCCAGGTAGGTTCCAGGTATACCCTGCGGCTGCTGCTGCAGGTTATGGGAGTGTGCCTTTACCCGAATTGATGTGGTGGGGAGTTTGTCTGTCCGATGAGGGATGTATGAGTTCCCCCATTGCCGCGTGTATCAGAACTTTTGGCCAGAATATTCACCCCCACACATGACAAAATTACCACCTAAAACAGTGACCCTTCCCTCCCCCAAACAGTAACACCTACTCCCTTCCCTTTCAAACAGTAACCCCTACCCCCCCCCCTCACCCGAGGATTGAATACCCCTTCTTGAGGTTATCTTGAGATGATTTCGGGGCTTTTAGTGTCCCCGCGGCCCGGTCCTCGACCAGGCCTCCACCCCCAGGAAGCAGCCCGTGACAGCTGACTAACACCCTGGTACCTATTTTACTGCTAGGTAACAGGGGCATAGGGTGAAAGAAATTCTGCCCATTGTTTCTCGCCGGCGCCCGGGATCGAACCCAGGACCACAGGATCACAAGTCCAGCGTGCTGTCCGCTCGGCCGACCGGCTCCCTAAAGATATTCACATTGTTCTGAAGAGGAAAAAACTGTTAAGATGGTTACCTGTTGTGGCGGTCTTACTGGCGCCTTATACACGCCGTGAGCCCCATAAGTTGCAGGAAGGCGCGGGGTTGTCAAGTTGCAGGCTCGTGTGTGGGTGTTGAGTAAGTTGCAGATAAAGTGTTGCTGTTTGGCAAATGTTGCAAGGAGGGGGGTGAGGATGCAGGATTTTGAGGAAGGGGTATTTTAGATATAGAAGGGATATAGATATAGAAGATTAGAAGGGGTATTTTATGTTCTGTGTTCATTGTCTCAAGTGCTTGGAGGATTGTAAGTGTTAAGTGTCAAGATTTCAACGTGACTCGGCCGCAGCAGACTACTCCAACACATCTCCGCTCATCTCCATATTCACACTTTGCTCATACTTAATATTTTTTGTATTTCTTGTCCATCTTTTCAGCAACTTTTTCCTTCCAATTTTTCCAATTAAGGAATTCGTTCAGCAGTAGAGACATACCGTTATACCTCGCCCACAATGTTGGGTATATTTCACTCTCCCTTCAGTGTTCTCTTTGTCTTCGTCCTCCCTCTCCCTCCCTTTCCTTTTCCCCCTTTCTCTGTCTTTGTCTTCTCCTTCAACCTCGTTATCCATGTCTAAGATATCTTCCTTCTCTGAATCAAGTTATCTTGCTCATATATCTATCTTTAACTCGTATATTGTCTGTTTGTTGAGGTTCGTAAATATTATTTTTGTTTTTAAGGCCAGTGAAGTTTTTTTTTTTTTACTCGCCTAGTTGTGCTTGCGGGGGTTGAGCTCTGGCTCTTTGGTCCCGCCTCACAACCGTCAATCAACTTGTGTACAGGTTCCTGAGCCTACTGGGCTCTATCATATCTACACTTGAAACTGTGTATGGAGTCAGCCTCCACCACATCACTGCCTAATGCATTCCATCTGTTAACTACTGTGTCACTGAAAAAGATCTTTGTAACCTAATTGTGGCTTATTTGGGTACTAAGTTTCTACATGTGTCCCTTTGTTCGTGTTCCACCCGTGTTTAATTATTTGTCTTTATCTATCATGTCAATTCGTCTGAGAATTTTGTAAGTAGTGATCATGTCTGCTCAAGCTTTTCTGTTCATGAGAAGTCTGTGTGTGTGTTCCCTAAAATGTACTGTACCAACCGGGCTGTGGTGGATATGTGGGCCTACGGGCCGCTCCAAGCAACAGACTGTTGGACCAAGTTATCACAAGTCAAGCCTGGCCTCGGGCCGGGCTGAGGCCAGGCTTGACTGGCATGATCTTCTCGAGTGTTCCTTCAGTCCCTCACTTCAGACTTTCCCTATGGCTGAATTACCGTAAATTACTTCCTCCACTTTCTCCTAGCATTTCGCGTCCCTTCGTTATCTCCGTCTCGTTATTTAACCCGCTTTCTCTGCGGCTGCGGTTTCACTACCATTTAACGGTGCTCTAATACGGTTTTTATGTCGCCTATTGAGAGTTCTCTCTCATCGTCTCTGTGGTGAGGTATAAAATGACTAAGAAATTGTGGTAAATAATTGCATTCTCAGGGGCCTGACAGCTGGGTGGACAGCGCTTCGGATTCGTAATCCTGAGGTTCCGGGTTCGATCCCCGGTGGAGGCGGAAACAAATGGACAGAGTTTGTTTCACCCTGAAGCTCCAGTTCACCTAGCAGTAAATAGGTACCTGGGAGTTAGACAGCAGCTACGGGCTGCTGCTTCCTGGGGGTGGAAGCCTGGTCGAAGACCGGGCCGCGGGGACGCTAAGCCCCGAAATCATCTCAAGATAGCACACACTAATGATGCCAAACTGACCACTGTTGGAGTGAGTTAAACCACTATAAACCACAGTAGCGTCACCCATAAGGGTCCTTCTGCCAAGTAACAGCTGTACCAGGCAATTCCCAGATACTTATCAGCCAGAAAAGCCAGCTATACTGCTCTTATCTTGACGCTTAACAATTAAATATATATATATTTAATCTATTAATCTACGTTAATTGTAGTTAATGATGCATATATCTCTTGAATTTTTTTTTACTGCATATTGTTGTAACTTTTTTTTTGCGTGAATGTATTTTCATTTCTAAGGTTTTTTTAGATTATGTGGCTTTAGGGACCTCATGCCAGCAGGTGTGAAGGGTCAAGCATCCCTGCCACAGAAAACGGGGGCCACACACACCATCCCTGCCACAGAAAACGGGAGCCACCCCCGTCCCTGCCACAAAAAACGGGGGCCACCCCCGTCCCTTGCACAGAAAACGGGAGCCACCCCCGTCCCTCCCACAAAAAACGGGGGCCACCCCCGTCTCTTCCACAGAAAATGGGAGCCACCCCCGTCCCTGCCACAGAAAACGAGAGCCACCCCCGTTCCTTCCACAGAAAAGGGGAGCCACCCCCTGTCCCTCCCACAGAAAACGGGAGCCACCCCCGTCCCTCTCACAGAAAACTGGAGCCACCCGTGTTGTCAGATGACCCCCCCCCCCCCAGGGGTTCAAGTGTCCTGGGACAAACAAGACACGTTATTGTTGTTGTTGTTTAAGATTCGCTACTGGGAACAAAAAGTTTCAAGTAGCACGGGCTATGGCGAGCCCGAAGTGGACTTACCAAGCACAGCAGCGGGGCTGTCACACGACACGTGGTTGGCAACACTGTATATAGCAAGTCAAACCGAATTACAATATATTATTAATTTATATAAAAAACTGATTTTTAAATTAAAATATATTACGACTAATTATTATAATACAGGAAAAAGGAATTTAATTTAAGAAATGGAGGTTCATGGTATATTGGTGTGTGTGTGTCTGTGTGTGTGTATTCACCTAGTTGTGTTTGCGGGGGTTGAGCTCTGGCTCTTTGGTCCCGCCTCTCAACTGTCAATCAACAGGTGTACAGGTTCCTGAGCCTATTGGGCTCTGTCATATCTACACTTGAAACTGTGTATGGAGTCAGCCTCCACCACATCACTGCCTAATGCGTTCCACCTGTTAACTACTCTGACATCACCCTGTGTGTGTGTGTGTGTGTGTGTGTGTGTGTGTGTGTGTGTGTGTGTGTGTGTGTGTGTGTGTGTGTGTGTGTGTGTGTGTGTGTGTGTGTGTGTGTGTGTACTCCACCCATCTTTCTCCTCCACACTTTCTCTTCCTACTCTTGATTTACAGCTTCTCTCCTCTATATATATACCTGTCACACTTCACATCATTACTGGGTCATTTCTCTCTCTCTCTCTCTCTCTCTCTCTCTCTCTCTCTCTCTCTCTCTCTCTCTCTCTCTCTCTCTCTCTCTCTCTCTCTCTCTCTCTCTCTCTCTCTCTCTCTTTCCTCAACCACCAGAAAGGTCCTTGGACACGGTACAGGACACCAGGAAGGTCCTGGGACACTGTACAGGACACCAGGAAGGTCCTGGGACACTATAGGACACCAGAAAGGTCCTGGGACACTATAGGACACCAGGAAGGTCCTGGGACACTGTACAGGACGCCAGGAAGGTCCTGGGACACTGTACAGGACACCAGGAAGGTCCTGGGACACTGTACAGGACACCAGGAAGGTCCTGGGACACTATAGGACACCAGAAAGGTCCTGGGACACTATAGGACACCAGGAAGGTCCTGGGACACTGTACAGGACGCCAGGAAGGTCCTGGGACACTGTACAGGACGCCAGGAAGGTCCTGGGACACTGTACAGGACACTAGGAAGGTCCTGGGACACTGTACAGGACGCTAGGATGGTCCTGGGACACTGTACAGGACGCCAGGAAGGTCCTAGGACACTGTACAAAACGCCAGGAAGGTCCTGGGACACTGTACAGGACGCCAGGAAGATCCTGGGACACTGTACAGGACGCCAGGAAGGTCCTGGGACACTGTACAGGACGCCAGGAAGGTCCTGGGACACTGTACAGGACGCCAGGAAGGTCCTGGGACACTGTACAGGACGCCAGGAAGGTCCTGGGACACTGTACAGGACGCCAGGAAGGTCCTGGGACACTGTACAGGACGCCAGGAAGGTCCTGGGGCACTACAGGACGCCAGGAAGGTCCTGAGACACTGTACAGGACGCCAGGAAGGTCCTGGGACACTGTACAGGACGCCAGGAAGGTCCTGGGACACTGTACAGGACGCCAGGAAGGTCCTGAGACACTGTACAGGACGCCAGGAAGGTCCTGAGACACTGTACAGGACGCCAGGAAGGTCCTGAGACACTGTACAGGACGCCAGGAAGGTCCTGAGACACTGTACAGGACGCCAGGAAGGTCCTGAGACACTGTACAGGACGCCAGGAAGGTCCTGAGACACTGTACAGGACGCCAGGAAGGTCCTGGGACACTGTACAGGACGCCAGGAAGGTCCTGAGACACTGTACAGGACGCCAGGAAGGTCCTGAGACACTGTACAGGACGCCAGGAAGGTCCTGAGACACTGTACAGGACGCCAGGAAGGTCCTGAGACACTGTACAGGACGCCAGGAAGGTCCTGAGACACTGTACAGGACGCCAGGAAGGTCCTGGGACACTGTACAGGACGCCAGGAAGGTCCTGAGACACTGTACAGGACGCCAGGAAGGTCCTGAGACACTGTACAGGACGCCAGGAAGGTCCTGAGACACTGTACAGGACGCCAGGAAGGTCCTGAGACACTGTACAGGACGCCAGGAAGGTCCTGAGACACTGCACAGGACGCCAGGAAGGTCCTGGGACACTGTACAGGACGCCAGGAAGGTCCTGGGACACTGTACAGGACGCCAGGAAGGTCCTGAGACACTGTACAGGACGCCAGGAAGGTCCTGGGACACTGTACAGGACGCCAGGAAGGTCCTGAGACACTGTACAGGACGCCAGGAAGGTCCTGGGACACTGTACAGGACGCCAGGAAGGTCCTGAGACACTGTACAGGACGCCAGGAAGGTCCTGAGACACTGTACAGGACGCCAGGAAGGTCCTGGGACACTGTACAGGACGCCAGGAAGGTCCTGAGACACTGTACAGGACGCCAGGAAGGTCCTGGGACACTGTACAGGACGCCAGGAAGGTCCTGGGACACTGTACAGGACGCCAGGAAGGTCCTGAGACACTGTACAGGACGCCAGGAAGGTCCTGAGACACTGTACAGGACGCCAGGAAGGTCCTGAGACACTGTACAGGACGCCAGGAAGGTCCTGAGACACTGTACAGGACGCCAGGAAGGTCCTGGGACACTGTACAGGACGCCAGGAAGGTCCTGAGACACTGTACAGGACGCCAGGAAGGTCCTGAGACACTGTACAGGACGCCAGGAAGGTCCTGGGACACTGTACAGGACGCCAGGAAGGTCCTGAGACACTGTACAGGACGCCAGGAAGGTCCTGAGACACTGTACAGGACGCCAGGAAGGTCCTGGGACACTGTACAGGACGCCAGGAAGGTCCTGGGACACTGTACAGGACGCCAGGAAGGTCCTGAGACACTGTACAGGACGCCAGGAAGGTCCTGGGACACTGTACAGGACGCCAGGAAGGTCCTGAGACACTGTACAGGACGCCAGGAAGGTCCTGAGACACTGTACAGGACGCCAGGAAGGTCCTGGGACACTGTACAGGACGCCAGGAAGGTCCTGAGACACTGTACAGGACGCCAGGAAGGTCCTGGGACACTGTACAGGACGCCAGGAAGGTCCTGAGACACTGTACAGGACGCCAGGAAGGTCCTGAGACACTGTACAGGACGCCAGGAAGGTCCTGAGACACTGTACAGGACGCCAGGAAGGTCCTGGGACACTGTACAGGACGCCAGGAAGGTCCTGAGACACTGTACAGGACGCCAGGAAGGTCCTGAGACACTGTACAGGACGCCAGGAAGGTCCTGAGACACTGTACAGGACGCCAGGAAGGTCCTGGGACACTGTACAGGACGCCAGGAAGGTCCTGAGACACTGTACAGGACGCCAGGAAGGTCCTGAGACACTGTACAGGACGCCAGGAAGGTCCTGGGACACTGTACAGGACGCCAGGAAGGTCCTGGGACACTGTACAGGACGCCAGGAAGGTCCTGGGACACTGTACAGGACGCCAGGAAGGTCCTGGGACACTGTACAGGACGCCAGGAAGGTCCTGAGACACTGTACAGGACGCCAGGAAGGTCCTGAGACACTGTACAGGACGCCAGGAAGGTCCTGGGACACTGTACAGGACGCCAGGAAGGTCCTGGGACACTGTACAGGACGCCAGGAAGGTCCTGGGACACTGTACAGGACGCCAGGAAGGTCCTGGGACACTGTACAGGACGCCAGGAAGGTCCTGGGACACTGTACAGGACGCCAGGAAGGTCCTGGGACACTGTACAGGACGCCAGGAAGGTCCTGGGACACTGTACAGGACGCCAGGAAGGTCCTGGGACACTGTACAGGACGCCAGGAAGGTCCTGGGACACTGTACAGGACGCCAGGAAGGTCCTGGGACACTGTACAGGACGCCAGGAAGGTCCTGGGACACTGTACAGGACGCCAGGAAGGTCCTGGGACACTGTACAGGACGCCAGGAAGGTCCTGGGACACTGTACAGGACGCCAGGAAGGTCCTGGGACACTGTACAGGACGCTAGGAAGGTCATGGGACACTGTACAGGACGCCAGGAAGGTCCTGGGACACTGTACAGGACGCCAGGAAGGTCCTGGGACACTGTACAGGACGCCAGGAAGGTCCTGGGACACTGTACAGGACGCCAGGAAGGTCCTGGGACACTGTACAGGACGCCAGGAAGGTCCTGGGACACTGTACAGGACGCCAGGAAGGTCCTGGGACACTGTACAGGACGCCAGGAAGGTCCTGGGACACTGTACAGGACGCCAGGAAGGTCCTGGGACACTGTACAGGACGCCAGGAAGGTCCTGGGACACTGTACAGGACGCCTGATCATCAATTCATCTTCACGCGGCATTTTACTCAGTTTTTCCTCGTCAACAAATCCTGTTGCAATGGCGCCCCATCCTTGATGCAATCTTGCTCGCTGCTGACTAGTCACGCCCTGCCGGCTGCAATAACAGCCTGCCTTGGGGCGTGATTGCAACAGGCTTGGGGTGTTTGATTGCAACAGGCTTGGGGAGTGTGCTTGCAACAGGCTTGGGGAGTGTGCTTGCAACAGGCTTGGGACGTGATTGCAACAGGTTTGGGGGTGTGATTGCAACAGGCTTAGGAGTGTAATTGCAACAGGCTTGGGAGCGTGATTGCAACAGGCTTGGGGTCGTTAAGCCCCCCCCCCCCCTTCCCACTCTCCTTGACTAC
>NC_091163.1:8620662-8645662 GCF_040958095.1 Procambarus clarkii
GTATGGAAATATACAAAAGTAATGAATTGTGAAAACTGGAAATTTTAAAAGTCGTGATGTTGGTGGCCAGCATCCCGTTTTCTTTATGTCCACCTTGTAAGACACGTTGCTCTTCTAGATGGTGACTGTCTGTATCTTGTGACGCACAGGCTACCTATCTCGTGACGCACAGGCTGGATATCTTGTGACGCACAGGCTACCTATCTCGTGACGCACAGGCTACCTATCTCGTGACGCACAGGCTACCTATCTCGTGACGCACAGGCTACCTATCTCGTGACGCACAGGCTAACTATCTCGTGACGCACAGGCTACCTATCTTGTGACGCACAGGCTACCTATCTTGTGACGCACAGGCTACCTATCTCGTGACGCACAGGCTACCTATCTCGTGACGCACAGGCTACCTATCTCGTGACGCACAGGCTAACTATCTCGTGACGCACAGGCTACCTATCTTGTGACGCACAGGCTACCTATCTTGTGACGCACAGGCTACCTATCTCGTGACGCACAGGCTACCTATCTCGTGACGCACAGGCTACCTATCTTGTGACGCACAGGCTACCTATCTTGTGACGCACAGGCTACCTATCTCGTGACGCACAGGCTACCTATCTTGTGACGCACAGGCTACCTATCTCGTGACGCACAGGCTGGCTATCTCGTGACGCACAGGCTACCTATCTCGTGACGCACAGGCTACCTATCTCGTGACGCACAGGCTAACTATCTCGTGACGCACAGGCTGGCTATCTCGTGACGCACAGGCTAACTATCTTGTGACGCACAGGCTACCTATCTCGTGACGCACAGGCTAACTATCTCGTGACGCACAGGCTGGATATCTTGTGACGCACAGGCTACCTATCTCGTGACGCACAGGCTGGCTATCTCGTGACGCACAGGCTACCTATCTCGTGACGCACAGGCTACCTATCTCGTGACGCACAGGCTACCTATCTCGTGACGCACAGGCTACCTATCTCGTGACGCACAGGCTACCTATCTCGTGACGCACAGGCTACCTATCTCGTGACGCACAGGCTACCTATCTCGTGACGCACAGGCTGGATATCTCGTGACGCACAGGCTACCTATCTCGTGACGCACAGGCTACCTATCTCGTGACGCACAGGCTACCTATCTCGTGACGCACAGGCTACCTATCTCGTGACGCACAGGCTACCTATCTCGTGACGCACAGGCTACCTATCTTGTGACGCACAGGCTACCTATCTCGTGACGCACAGGCTACCTATCTCGTGACGCACAGGCTACCTATCTCGTGACGCACAGGCTACCTATCTCGTGACGCACAGGCTACCTATCTCGTGACGCAAATGTTCCATATTTGGCAAAACCGTTAAAATTTACGAGACAGTGTTAGGCTTTAAATTCAAATGTTTGTACATATAAATGTTTACTAACTGCTCAAGACAAAACTTTTTTGGGCAAACGCTGCTTTTTGAGGGCCGTCGCGGGTGTTTCGGCTAGAACAACAGCCTCGTTTGGCGGCTCGCACTAAAATGTAAATGTTTATTTTAACCGCAAATGGCATATTTCCCAGGTAAAGTGACTTTGTGGTTGCTTAGGAGCGTGAGAGGGAGCTGGGAATGTCATTTTTGTTATTCATTTTGTCCCTAGAGGCGAGTTTATTAGGCTATTCAAATGGGAGTGGACACACATGTACAACACTCCCCAATAGGAAGAAAACCCGCTGGAGGAAAGGAATAAGGAATGGAAAGGAGGGGCAAGAGATAGCGGGAAAGATGAAAAATAAACAGAAGATAGTGATAATCATACTTCACTTCTGTCAGGTTTCCGGACAAACAAGTTTTCATTCATCACTGTTAAATTGGATGCCATTTTTGCTTCAGCCTGGGGCGTGACGGCTGAGTGGATAGCGCTCGGAGTTCGTAGTCCTGAGGTTCCGGGTTCTATCCCCGGTGGAGGCGGAGGCAAATGGGAAGACTTTTTTTTTTCCTGATGCGCTTGTTCATCTAGTTGTAAATAGGTACCTGGGAGTTGGACAGCTGTCACGGGCTGCTTCATGGGGGTGTGTAACAAAAAGGAGGCCTGGTCGAGGACCGGGCCGCAGGGACGCTAAGCCCCGAAATCATCTCAAGATAACCTCAAGCGACGGTCTCGCTTTATGCAGGTCGGCGTTCAATCCCCGACCGTCCAATTGCCACCATTCCTTTCTCCCGCCCATCCCAAATCCTTATCCTGACCCCTTCCAAGTTCTAAATAGTCGTAATGGCTTGACACTTTCCCTAGGGCACCGCTCCTGTGCCGGGTAAGTCCACTACGGGCTCACCATAGCCCGTGCTACTTGCCCCGCTCCTGTGCCAGTAAGTTACGGGCTCACCATAGCCCGTGCTACTTGCCCCGCTCCTGTGCCAGGTAAGTCCACTACGGGCTCACCATAGCCCGTGCTACTTGCTCCGCTCCTGTGCCAGGTAAGTCCACTACGGGCTCACCATAGCCCGTACTACTTGCCCCGCTCCTGTGCCAGGTAAGTCCACTACGGGCTCACCATAGCCCGTGCTACTTGCCCCGCTCTTGTGCCAGGTAAGTCCACTACGGGCTCACCATAGCCCGTGCTACTTGCCCCGCTCTTGTGCCAGTAAGTTACGGGCTCACCATATAGCCCGTGCTACTTGCCCCGCTCTTGTGCCAGTAAGTTACGGGCTCACCATAGCCCGTGCTACTTGCCCCGCTCTTGTGCCAGTAAGTTACGGGCTCACCATAGCCCGTGCTACTTGCCCCGCTCTTGTGCCAGTAAGTTACGGGCTCACCATATAGCCCGTGCTACTTGCCCCGCTCCTGTGCCAGGTAAGTCCACTACGGGCTCACCATAGCCCGTGCTACTCGGAACGTGTTCCGAGTAGCTGAATCTATAACAACAACACTTCCCCCTAATAACTGCCTCTATATTGATTACAGTTTGATCTCTAAACTAAGGTGTCTCTCTCTTAAGGAGAGTTGATGCGGATATATCTGAAGGGAAGAAATCACCGCTTGTTGGTAATTGCGTCAAGGAGAATGACGTGAGTTCTTGCAAGGTGGCGTTGAGGGCCTTGAGCAATAGGCACTTGGTGCAGTGGTGCAGGGGGGAGGGGTCTCTGGGGCTTGGGGTAAGGGGGGTTCTCTGGGGCTTGGGGTAAGGGGGGGTCTCTGGGGCTTGGGGTAAGCGGGGGTCTCTGGGGCTTGGGGTAAGCGGGGGGTTCTCTGGGGCTTGGGGTAAGGGGGGGTCTCTGGGGCTTGGGGTAAGCGGGGGGTTCTCTGGGGCTTGGGGTAAGGGGGGTCTCTGGGGCTTTGGGTAAGGGGGGTCTCTGAGGCTTGGAGTAAGGGGGGGTCTCTGGGGCTTGGGGTAAGGGGGGTCTCTGAGGCTTGGAGTAAGGGGGGGTCTCTGGGGCTTGGGGTATGGGGGGGTCTCTGGGGCTTTGGGTAAAGGGGGTCTCTGAGGCTTGGGGTAAGTGGGGGTCTCTGGGACACACACACCCCAGGAAGCAGCCCGTAGCAGCTGTCTAACTCCCAGGTACCTATTTACGGCTAGGTGAACAGGAGCACCAGGGGAGGACAGAAAAATTTTGCCCATTTGTCTCCGCCTCCACCGGGAATCGAACCCGGAACCTCAGGACTACGAATCCGAAGCGCTGTCCACCCAGCTGTCAGGCGGTCTAAAAGTTCATCTGGCCCATATGGGGGTCGAACCCAGGACATCAGCGTTATTAGCACGGCTCTCTAACCAAGTGAGCTAACAGGCCGTTAACAGTCAGCCTGGGGCCAGATTCACGAAGCAGTTACGCAAGCACTTACGAACCTTGTACATCTTTTCTCCATCTTTGGCGGCTTTGTTTACAATTATTAAACAGTTAATGAGCTCCGAAGCACCAGGAGGCTGTTTATAACAATAACAACAGTTGATTGGCAAATTTTCATCCTTGTAAACTGTTTAATAAATGTAACCAAAGCCGTCAAAGATTGAGGAAAGATGTACACGTTCGTAAGTGCTTGCGTAACTGCTTCGTGAATCTGGCCCCAGGTTCGTAAGTACTTGCGTAACTGCTTCGTGAATCTGGCCCCAGGTTCGTAAGTACTTGCGTAACTGCTTCGTGAATCTGGCCCCCTGGCCTCCATACACTGCTTCAAATGTAGATATGACCGAGCCCAATAGGCTCTGCTCACCAGTCAGTTTGAGAGGCGGGACCCAAGGACAGTGACTCACCCCCCCCCCCCCCCCCCCGCAAATACAACAAGATGAGTACATAGAAATGAGGAAAACAAGCAACATACGACTCCAAGGATTCATGAATGTTTGTTTGTTTGAAAAAATGTATAAAAAAAACACTTATAAGAGTTCTTATATACTCTAAGATGTCCTCACTTAAATATCCTGGCAGGGTCGAGCCTAACTCCTGGACCCCGCCTTGCTAACTATCCGTTAGGTTGGTTATCTTGAGGTTATCTTGAGATGATTTCGGGGCTTTTAGTGTCCCCGCGGCCCGGTCCTCGACCAGGCCTCCACCCCCAGGAAGCAGCCCGTGACAGCTGACTAACTCCCAGGTACCTATTTACTGCTAGGTAACAGGGGCATTCAGGGTGAAAGAAACTTTGCCCATTTGTTTCTGCCTCGTGCGGGAATCGAACCCGCGCCACAGAATTACGAGTCCTGCGCGCTATCCACCAGGCTACGAGGCCCCCTCGTAGAGAAGTTAGGTTTGAAGTTACTAATTACCCATTCCTACCTCCCTTATTCTCAGCTGCGTGTTGAATTATTTCTTGCTGTCTCTATCTCTACCTCTATTCCATTCCATCTACTCATTTAAGCTCGCATAAATCAGATAACATCTGCATATACAAAAGTGAAAAACATGAGAAGCATTCCTGTAACAAGGAGGCCTGCAGAGCATTGTTCACGACATGAGTGATACCCGTTCTAAGTATACCGTTCTAAATATACTAAAGAAGTTGATTGTGACATCCCTTTAACTCGTCGCCAGCTCATTCAAGTCTTTGTTCAATTGTTCTACCTTGCTTTATAATGAACAAACTGTTTTTATTAATGTAATTTAGTGCATTTTATTATGTCTCTTAGAGTGTTTTTCAGTTCTTTAAGACTTCCTCATAGTTTAGTCCTCTCAGCTCTGGTACGGGACTCGCTGAATATCTCTGGTCTTTTCCTAGTTGGATTTTATATGCTTTAGGATGGGGTTCCAGACTGGAGCGGCATACTCAAGAACAGGCATCACTTACGTCCTGAACAGTGCTCTGAAGGTCTGGCCGAGGACCGGGCCGCGGGGACACTAAGCCCCGAAATCATCTCAAGATAATCTCAAGATATTGTCATATATTCTCGCAGATAAATCTTGCTTTGTAACACAGTATCAGGTTGTATTTCACAGTGTTTGTCAGTTTAAAATAATCATCAGTTTAAGAATACTAATTGTGAGGTTCTCGAGTGAACAGAAGAATGTTCAGTGTTTACATTCTCATTTGTTATTGAACGTTCAACGCGTTTAAAATGCTTAAATATTTCTTAGCTTAAAAATAGCCTGACAGCAATTAATTTATTTTTGACAGACTGGCAGCTACGTTTTATAATGTGTGTGTGTGTGTGTACTCACCTACTTGCACTCACCTATTTGTGCTTGCGGGGGTTGAGCTTTGGCTCTTTGGTCCCGCCTCTCAAATGTCAATCAACTGGCGTACAGATTCCTGAGCCTACTGGGCTCTACAGAGAGAGAGAGAGAGAGTGTGTGTGTGTGTGTGTGTGTGGGGGTGGTTTGGGAGGGAAATAGTAGTTAGTGACAGTTGAGAGGCGGACCGAAAGAGCAGATCTCAACCCCCGCAAGCACAACTAGGCAAATACACACAAATACACAAACATACACTATCATACACACACACACAATACACTAACAAATACAACTTTACAATCAAACTAACAGCGTTTATAAAAGCCACCATTGAAGGTTAACAATTTCCCCAGACGGTGGTTCCGTATTTGGCAAACAATTAAGGGATGTAACGAGAAGGGTTGTTACTGACATGTCCCGTAAGACGTGACCGGCTGGCCTTGCTAAGACAGGTCACTGGTCCTTGTAGCACGTACAAGCAACAGCTGAATATGTGAGACGTTGAAACAAGCAAGGCTGCTTGCTTGATTGATTGCTTGCTTGCTTGCTTGCTTGCTTGTATTTTGTCACTAAGTCGAGTTCAAGCAACTTGGTTGAATTGAGTTCTTGGGAGAGAAGGATCTATTATGTTTCTATGAAAGGAGTGTTGTGGTTAAGATTTCGCCTCTGGGCCCAGATTCACGAAGAATTTACGCTAGCACTTACGAACCTGGGGCCAGATTCACGAAGAACTTAGGCAAGCACTTAGGAACCTGGGACCAGATTCACGAAGAACTTAGGCAAGCACTTACGAACCTGGGGCCAGATTCACGAAGAACTTACAAAAGCACTTACGAACCTGGGGTCAGATTCACGAAGCAGTTACAAAAGCACTTACGAACCTGGGGCCAGATTCACGAAGAACTTACGCAAGCACTTACGAACCTGGGGCCAGATTCACGAAGCAGTTACACAAGCACTTACGAACCTGTACATCTTTCCTCAATCTTTGACGGCTTTGTTTACATTTATTAAACAGTTTACAACCATGAAAACTTGCCAATCAACTGTTGTTATTGTTATAAACAGCTTCCTGGTGCTTCGGAGCTCATTGTTTAATAATTGTAAACAAAGCCGCCAAAGATTGAGAAAAGATGTACAGGTTCGTACGTGCTTGCGTAACTGCTTCGTGAATCTGGCCACAGCTCCCCCCCCCCCCCGCAGACTGCGTACCCTCGTCACGACATAACAGCAGAGTTTTTGTACTGAGAGGGAAAGTAAGCAGACGAGGGAGGCTGGAAGCAGACAGGTTCTCTCAGTTATTACCGACAGAAGGACAGACAGAAGGGAGCAGACATGCTCCTGCATTCGTATCAATGCACACAGAAATCACAATAGCGTGATGGATCAAATGAACAGCATAGGGTAAACTGATAGATCTAAGAATAACTTTTTTAAGAACCGAGGGGATGTAAGTCTACAGGATATTGTATGAAACCGTGTATGAGGCATTCAAAGTGTAATACAAAATACACCACCAAGGCGGGACCAAAGAGCCAAAGCTCAACCCTCCGTAAGCACAATTAGGTGAGTACCAAGGGTCTCTTTTCAGTAGGCTTCCCAGGCAACGAATCTTTACCGAGAGAGAGAGAGAGAGAGAGAGAGAGAGAGAGAGAGAGAGAGAGAGAGAGAGAGAGAGAGAGAGAGAGAGAGAGAGAGAGAGAGAGAGAGAGAGAGAGAGAGAGAGAGAGAGAGAGAGGAGAGGGGGAGGGGGGGGGAGTGTGAGTATGCAGCGAATCTTCCATTGTATTTCATCTACTGAATTCCTGAAAGTTCAGAGGCTCGAACTTGGCCCCGCGAGAGGAGCATAGCCACTCTATACCAGCCGTCGTTACACCCAAAAGGAGGCATCAACAACATGGTCAATGGAATTAGAACCTCAAGTGAGCCAGAAAGTTTGTAATTACCAATTTGTTAATGCCTGTTTCTAGAGTCCAAATTTACTCGTGATTCCCGTCTTGATTAAATAATATTTCTTGAAATTCCTCATTCCTTTAAGTCGACCGTGACAGGACTCGAACCTGCAATCTTCGGATCCGAAGTCCGACGCCTTATCCATTAGGCCACACGGTCCGAGGTAGCCAGGCCGGCCCAGGAGTGGAACTTGTGACATCTTCAAGTTTATTAAGACTAAAAAATATACTTCTCAAAGGGCTAGAGTAGCTTAGGCTATTTCTACTCCTCTTATGACCAGTTAGTATTGTTACTACCTCTGACCTGAGACAAGCCGGTGGGGCCGGTGGCTGAGCGGACAGCATGCTAGACCCGTGATCCTGTGTGTCGCGGGTTCGATTCCGGGCGCCGGCGAGAAACAATGGACAGAGTTTCTTTCACCCTTAATGCCCCTGTTACCTAGCAGTAAATAGGTACCTGGGAGTTAGTCAGCTGTCACGGGCTGCTTTCTGGAGTGTGTGTGTGTGTGTGTGTGTAGAAAAAATAGTCGTAACAGTTGAGGCGGGCCGAAAGAGCAGAACTCATCCCCCGCAAGCACAACTAGGTGAATACAACTAGGTGAAGGATACACTTTGATTGTCAGCTATTTACGGCTAGTAATGAAGAACTGGCAATAGGAGATAATTAAGCTATTACACAATGTTACATATTTCTGAGAAGCTAAAATTTATATATGATTACTAATGGTGGGATTAGAATCAAAGGAGTATGGGGTGCACAATAAAGTGCACAGGAGTATGGGGTGCCCAATAAAGTGCACAGGAGGAGTATGGGATGCACAATAAAGTGTACAGGAGGAGTATGGGGTGCACAGTAAAGTGCACAGGAGTATGGGGTGCACAATAAACTACCACTCACAGGAGGAGTATGGGGTGCACAATAAACTACCACTCACAGGAGGAGTATGGGGTGCACAATAAACTACCACTCACAGGAGGAGTATGGGGTGCACAATAAACCACCACTCACAGGAGGAGTATGGGGTGCACAATAAACCACCACTCACAGGAGGAGTATGGGGTGCACAATACCGCTCACAGGAGGAGTATGGGGTGCACAATAAACTACACAGAGAACTACAAGTCAGGGAAATATCGCCTCTATGAGGGTGCGATGGTGGTATAGTGGTGAGCATAGCTGCCTTCCAAGCAGTTGACCCGGGTTCGATTCCCGGCCATCGCAAATGTATTTTAAACTTTTCCAACTGTGTTCATAAAATTATCCTAAATATTAAGGTTAGGGGGCGCCCGGGATTGAACCAGGGACCTCTCGATCTGCAGTCGAATGCTCTACCACTGAGCTACACCCCCTTACACTACACTACGCTACACTACACCCGTTACTTCTGTCTGTGTAGACGGACTCTGTCTCTCGTCAGCCCGTCCTCCTAAGGTCCCCAACATCAGGAAAACAGTCAATTGAAAGTAGTCTCTCCTAACCTACCAGAGGACCCAAAACAGAAAACGGGACAGTACGTCACTTTCGCCAACCGTTTCCATATTTTGTAGTACGACAGTTTTTGGCCGTATGTAACGCATACGGGCGAAAAGCGACGTTCTATGTAGGAGAACAGGTTGTTCTCTCTCTCACACACTGAGACCCTACTCTCTCAATTTAAGAGACTCTCCTTATCCATCTTGTTTATCTCTCCTGATCCTCAGTATCTCGCAATTGGTCGCAGCAGCTTCTATGCCCAATCGCGTTGACTCGCTGGTCTGGAGAGTTAGCAGGGTGGTGGCGGCTTTGTCACTGTGTCATGGAGGGCATGGTGTTGAGGAGAGCAGATGGCCAGTCACCTGGGATTCCCGCCCACACACTGCTCAGCCGCCGGGAGCTTCCACTGTATTATTGGATACGACAAAGAGTGTTGAGGTATTGGGTGGGTGTGGGGGGAGGGGGAAGACGGTGCGGGGGGGGGGGGGGTAGGGGGGAAGAGTCCACCCACCACCCACATCAAGGTCAGACTGGGTGTGGAGGTATTACTAAATAACAACACTGTATTTTAATATATTTACACCATAACAGAAAGTCTTGGAGTCATTGTGTGGGTCAATGGTAGCTGTAATGAGTAGTTAGCTTCACAACTAGGACTTGTCCCAGAGGTAGAGCTGATCCTCCCACTGCTGAGCATTTGAGTGGGCATGGCCCCTCGTCCCCCCCCCTTGGCTTATTGCGCTGCCCAACCACTCCCGCCAGAGGCATGACAGTTGCCTCTCGCAGTTCGTAAAGCCAAACACACTGTGAGTGTTGGCGTCGGCGTTCGTCTGCTTCTGGAGAGACGTGAGAGTGTTCGTGTCTTCCAAGCACATGAATCCGGATGGGCAGGGTTTCTGTATTCAGTTCGTCAGCTGATGTTTATCCCTCTGTCACCTGTCTCAATGGTGGTGTTATGAGACAGGGGTCTGGCCTGGGTGACGGGGGGGGGGGGGCTGGAGACACTGGTGTGGCCGAGGGGTGTGGCCAAAGGGACGTGGGTGTGGCCAGGTCTTCCATCTAATTTAGTTGTAAATTTGTTTTCGTCTTTTAGCGAGCGTGAAGGTGCTTAGTGGACGGTGGTGGCGTGTAGTAGTTCCCGAGACCCTGGGTAAATACTGGTGATGGTGGTGTGGTGGTGGTGGCGGTAGTGCAGGACTTCTGTTGTCAATGTGTTCTGTAGAAGCCATTGGCAAACTTCTAGCTGATGTTAATAAAGTTTTTGATTGGGCCTGCGGGCCGCTGCAAGCAACAGCCTGGTGGACCAAACTCTCACAAGTCAAGCCTGGCCTCGGGCTGGGCTTGGGCAGTAGAAGAACTCCCAGAACCCCATCAACCAGGTATCAACAGCAGGACATATGATGTTTAACAGTGATAAATTCCAGGTAGTGAGGTACTGAGTCTCCCTAAACTATAAACCCGTCACCACTATTAATGGGAACCACAGCGTACTTGCCACACATTAAAATAAACTATAGATGGAACAGCTGCTCTTAAGTCCCTGCTTAACAGGTCGAGTTTAGACCCCACCAACAATCTTGATAGAATTCATTTTGGATTCAGTGCTGTTGCTCTAAGCACTTTACTCCTGTCGTTAACCACTGAGTAATTGGACAGTCTTGGCATTATTGAAGACAGAGGCAGGGAGGCAATTATCAAGGGAAAGCGCCAAGCCATTACGACTATATAGCACTGGGAAGGGGTCAGGATAAGGATTTGGGATGGGACGGGGTAGAGGAATGGTGTCCAACCACTTGTGGACGGTCGGGGATTGAACGCCGACTTGCATGAAGCGAGACCGTCGCTCTACCGTCCAGCCGAAGTGATTGGGCGCACAAGGTACAAGTATTTCTTTACATTCCTTCGGCTCATTTGCATTTCCAGCTTCCACCTGTGTCCTCTAGTCCTCCCTTCTCTCACTTTAAGGCTGCCGCCCTCGTCCACAGTGTCTATTCCCCTCAGTATCTTGTATATCGTCATCATATCCCCCCATTCTCTCATAGTGGCCTTCAGACGATTGTCCTTCTAATGCAGCGGTAAACATGCTCTTCCAATCCCTTGCCAGCGAATCTGGGCTCGAGCCCCAGGGCAGAGACGGTCGACTGGTTGTAAAGCGATTGTTGGAGCAGGAGTAACAGTTGCAGGAGTTGCAGAGATGTTGACAGCGACGGAAGTCGTGACCTGACGGAGGAGGCGGCAGCTTCCGGATAGCTCTCTCGTGATGCTTAATGATCTCCCTTTCTACCTGGTGCTACACACCTGTGGGGGGAGGGGAGGGGGCTCTGATGCTACACACCTGTGGGGGGAGGGAGGGGGGGTGTCTGGTGCTACACACCTGTGAGGGGAGGGGGAGGTCTGGTGCTACACACCTGTAGCCAATTTAAATGAACCTTGACTGTTAACATATACAGTGTATATATATATATATATATATATATATATATATATATATATATATATATATATATATATATATATATATATATATATATATATATATATATATATGACACTTGAGACTTACACACCTGCATGATTGTGTATAATGTCACGGACATTAAACTAGTTCATGGTAACTTTGTATTGAAACAAGATTATAATGACTTTAGTTATTGCCTAGAGTCATTATAACCTCAATGACACTAGTCTGTCTGTCTCATTATACTGTCATTATGATCGACAGCCTCTTTACATGTCATAACTTTCATTTTAGTAACAAATAGGCGAAGTTTCTTTCACCCTGATGCGTATGTTCACCTAGCAGTAAATAGGTACCTGGGAGTTAGACAGCTGCTACGGGCTGCTTCCTGGGGGTGGAGGCCTGGTCGAGGACCGGGCCGCGGGGACGCTAAGCCCCGAAATCATCTCAAGATTACCTCAAGATAACCCCAAGATTATCTCAAGATAACCCCAAGATAACCTCAAGATAACATTTCTAGGCAAATGAGGTCAATTAGCCGCCCATAATGACTTTTATATAACGACGCTATGCCACTACAACTTGCTAAACCAACCCTGGGCTCTAGCTCCTGGACCCCGAGTCTACCGGGGGTAGCCATAGCTTCATGGTTCCCACAGGAAGTGCCGTACCGCTTGGGCCTGCGGGCCGCTGCAAGCAACAGTCTGTTGGATCAAGTTCCATAACCCCAGTTCTGGTATGCTGCAGGTATGCTTCTGGGTAAGGAAAATGACACATAAAAGTATAACGGGGGTATATCCTCGTGTTCTGGCAAAAGGGACTTGCGACGAGGATGGGATTCGAACCCACGCAGGGAGACCCTATTGGATTAGCAGTCCAACGCCTTAACCACTCGGCCACCTCGTCTGGTGAGTGACGCAGTGTCACACTAACATGGCTGAAACACACACACGCGCGCACGCACACACCCACTCACAGACAGACACACACACACACACACATAATAGAGCCCAGTAGGTTCAGGAATCTGTACACCAGTTGATTGACAGTTGAGAGGCGGGACCAAAGAGCCAGAGCTCAACCCCCGCAAGCACAAATAGGTGAGCACACACACACACACACACACACTGACTCCATACACAGTTTCAAGTGTAGATATGATAGAGCCCAGTAGGCTCAGGAATCTGTACACCAGTTGATTGATGGTTGAGAGGCGGGACCAAAGAGCCAAAGCCCAACCCCCGCAAGTACAAATAGGTGAGCACACACACACACACACACTGACTCCATACACAGTTTCAAGTGTAGATATGATAGAGCCCAGTAGGCTCAGGAATCTGTACACCATTTGATTGACGGTTGAGAGGCGGGACCAAAGAGCCAAAGCCCAACCCCCGCAAGCACAAATAGGTGAGCACACACACACACACACTGACTCCATACACAGTTTCAAGTGTAGATATGATAGAGCCCAGTAGGCTCAGGAATCTGTACACCAGTTGATTGATGGTTGAGAGGCGGGACCAAAGAGCCAAAGCCCAACCCCCGCAAGCACAACTAGGTGCGTACACGCACGCACGTTGCAGATTGACCTGAACAAACAGCAAGGATGATCAAATAATTGCTTTTAGAGTTATTAGACTATCGGAAAATGGAGCCAAGAAAAAGTTATCATTTTGACAAAGAACTTCGATGGAGACTTTGTACCAAAACTGTCTCATAATGTCGCTCTGAAAACTGTTCACTTACATACGTTAGACCAAGTGTAAAGTGTGCAGCAGCAACACATGCACAGAATAAAGTTAGAGAAAGTTCAGAGGTCGACCACCAGACTGGTCTACAGGAGCAGGTCATAAAGGGCTTGAAGTAGAGCAGGTCTTCTTAAAGTAGAGCAGGTCTTCTTAAAGTAGAACAGGGCTTCTTGAAGTAGAACAGGACTTCTTAAAGTAGAACAGGGCTTCTTGAAGTAGAACAGGGCTTCTTGAAGTAGAACAGGGCTTCTTGAAGTAGAACAGGACTTCTTGAAGTAGAACAGGACTTCTTAAAGTAGAACAGGGCTTCTTAAAGTAGAACAGGTCTTCTTAAAGTAGAACAGGTCTTCTTAAAGTAGAACAGGTCTTCTTAAAGTAGAACAGGGCTTCTTGAAGTAGAACAGGGCTTCTTAAAGTAGAACAGGTCTTCTTAAAGTAGAACAGGTCTTCTTAAAGTAGAACAGGTCTTCTTAAAGTAGAACAGGGCTTCTTGAAGTAGATTCGTGTTATGTTCTGGCGACCATAACACGAGCCTCGGGACATGAATGTGCTATCAACTCGTCAACTTCTGCAACTCTGTTCATTTGAAATTGAAGAAAGATTATGACAGACCTTAAATATTCGTTGCGGATGGAATCTGGATAAATATTTCGTCTATGAAATTAGTAAAATTCTGAATATCTCGACTTCACGAAGGCAGCAGCAAATTGTTGTCGTTTAAGATCCGCTACTTGGAGCAAAAAGTTCCAAGTAGCACGGGCTATGGCGAGCCCGCAAGGCAGCAACAAATCAATTGCAAAAACAGAATAACAAATAGCACTGT
Source organism: Procambarus clarkii (assembly GCF_040958095.1). NCBI lineage: Eukaryota > Metazoa > Arthropoda > Malacostraca > Decapoda > Cambaridae > Procambarus > Procambarus clarkii. Next base: position 8,634,766 of record NC_091163.1, read on the forward strand.
ACAAGTCACGCAGCGTTCGAATCCTTCAAAGGTTCCCAAGCAGTACGCCTACGATGCCAACGTCTTACCCAATCCTGGTCAACAACGGTTTGCAACAGGAGGTCCTGTTGTTAACAGGACTTCACCCTTCCTGTCCCTCACCCTTGCTGGGTCCCTATGACGAGGTCTAGATGCGGTACAAGACGAGGGGAAGTCTTAGATGCAGAAACTTTGCTAAAGGCTTCGAGGAACGTCTTTGAATATAACTGAGGCAATACGGTAGACTGCAACAGCCGGGGGGGATGTGGTCCTTAAAGTAATTGTTCTTGAACAGTAATTGTCGAGAATGTTAAATCAGGAGTTTTCCTGGTGATGTTATTTTTGTGTACATAAAGATGTAATTAATTAAATGAGGAGGTGAAAGCCCTGAGAGTTTTATCCTCAGTGACGCACTCACTCATTCACTCACTCACTCACTCACTCACTCACTCACTCACTCACTCACTCACTCACTCGCTCGCTCGCTCGCTCACTCACTCACTCACTCACTCACTCACTCACTCACTCACTCACTCACTCACTCACTCACTCACTCTCCTATATGTCGATGTTCGCGGATGAGGCGAAATTAATGAGACGAGTTGTGACAGATGAGTATTGTAGGATCCTCCAAGAGGACTTGAACAAGCTACAGAGATGGTCAGGGAAATGGCTACTGGAGTTCAATACGAGCAAATGTAAAGTTATGGAAATGGGATCAGGTGATAGACGACCAAAGGGACAGTACACAATGAAGGGGAACTGCCTTCCTGTGACGATTCGAGAAAGAGACCTGGGTGTGGACGTAACACCTAATCTAACTCCTGAGGCACATATAAATAGGATAACGACAGCAGCGTACTCTATCTACACTGGCGAAAATTAGAACTTCATTCAGAAACCTAAGTGAGGAGGCTTTTAGGGCGCTTTACACTGCCTACGTGAGACCAGTCTTAGAGTATGCAGCCCCATCATGGAGCCCCCACCTGAAAAAAACACTTAAGGAAACTGGAGAAGGTTCAGAGGTTTGCGACGAGGCTTGTCCCAGAGTTACGAGAGATGGGGTATGAAGAGCGTTTGCAGGAACTGAACCTTACGACACTAGAGAAAAGAAGGGAGAGAGGAAATATGATAGGGACATATAAAATACTCAGGGGAATTGACAAAGTGGAAATACTTCACACGAAATGTTCACACGTAATAATAACAGAACGCGGGGACATGGGTGGAAACTGGAAACTCAGATGAGTCACAGAGATGTTAGGAAGTTTTCTTTTAGCGTGAGAGTAGTGGGAAAAATGGAATGCACTTAAGGAACAGGTTGTGGAAGCAAATACTTTTGATAACTTTAATACTAGGTATGAAAGAGAAGTATGACAGGAGTCATTGCTTTAAGCAACCGAAGGCTAGAAAGGCGGGATCCAAGAGCCAACGCTCGATCCTGCAGGCACAAATAGGTGAGTACACACACACACACAAACTCTGCCAAACAAGAACAAAAATGAGTGAGTACATAACTAGTCACGTGTATATATTCCTTAACATAATACTTGGTGCCAAATATTATGCTTTGTGTAGACCTTAATCTCCCAAATTTGAAATGGGACAAGATCAGGTAATATTCTGCTAAGAAAACTGTCAAGAAGCCGTCAAGATAGCGGCTCAGGCCACGCTGGTAAGGAGACTGACGTGCAGTCTTCCTTGCTGCAGGTCGGCGTTCAATCCCCGACCGTCAAAGTGGTTGGGCACCATTCCTTCCCTTCCGTCCCATCCCAAATCCTTATCCTGACCCCTTCCCAGTGATATATAGTCGTAATGGCTTGGCGCTTTCCTCTCCTGATAGTTCACTCCCTCCCTTGAGCCAATGAACATGATCTTCACAGTCACTGAACACTCACAGTCACTGAACACTCACAATCACTGAACACTCACAGTCACTGAACACTCACAGTCACTGAACACTCACAGTCACTGAACACTCACAGTCACTGAACACTCACAGTCACTGAACACTCACAGTCACTGAACACTCACAGTCACTGAACACTCACAGTCACTGAACACTCACAATCACTGAACACTCACAGTCACTGAACACTCACAGTCACTGAACACTCACAGTCACTGAACACTCACAGTCACTGAACACTCACAGTCACTGAACACTCACAATCACTGAACACTCACAATCACTGAACACTCACAGTCACTGAACACTCACAATCACTGAACACTCACAGTCACTGAACACTCACAGTCACTGAACACTCACAGTCACTGAACACTCACAGTCACTGAACACTCACAGTCACTGAACACTCACAGTCACTGAACACTCACAATCACTGAACACTCACAATCACTGAACACTCACAGTCACTGAACACTCACAGTCACTGAACACTCACAATCACTGAACACTCACAATCACTGAACACTCACAGTCACTGAACACTCACAATCACTGAACACTCACAATCACTGAACACTCACAATCACTGAACACTCACAATCAATAACATCTTAGTCTAAAATAGAACTTACACGGATCACGTCTTAATTGAAGTAATAGATTAATAACATCTATTAACGCCCAACCCATAACAAAACACATATATAACGACAGGTGACATTAAGTCAATTTAATGTCAAGAGCCGGGTCACTGACTTGGACAAATTACTTAGTGGATAAGTTTGCCTGCGGGCCGCTACAAGCAACAGCCTGTTGGACCAAGTTGCCACAAGTCAAGCCTGGCCTCGGGCCGGACTTTGAGAGTAAAAGAACTCCCTAAACGCTCTCTCAGGCACCCAGCAAATCCTGTACACTAAATACACCAGAGAACAATCTCCACTAATGATCCATCAGACTGTTAGTACCTCTCTCTGCTCTAATTCACCCACGTCACGTGAATTAGTTTATAATAGGATTTATCACTTATAAAGAGAGTTGAATACTGCGTTTATTAAGAGCACTTAGGGCAGATTAGCACAAGAGGACGAGAGGATGGTACGGGCTCACCATAGTCCGTGCTACTTGGAACTTGTTCCGAGTAGCTGAATCTATAACAACAACAACAACAGGATGGAGGTACTCTGGTACGGGGGGGGGGAGGAGGCTGGTCCCTCCCCTGCCTCAGGGGAAGGGGGGGGGGGGAGGGGGGATGGTAATGAGTTAGAGGGTGGGGTGGGGGTTGGGGGAAGGAGTCCGACCTGCCCGAGATGAAAGGTTCAGTGACACCGGAATGGCCCCCTTCCATGCCCCCCCCCTTTCCACCCATCCCCCCCCCTCCCTCTTTCCACACACACACACACACACACACACACACACACACACACACACACACACACACACACACACACACACACACACACACACACACACATACTCACACAGGTGTGGTGGAGGCTGACTCCATACACAGTTTCAAGTGTAGATATGATAGAGCCCAATAGGCTCAGGAACCTGTACACCAGTTGACTGACAGTTGAGAGGCGGGACCAAAGAGCCAGAGCTCAACCCCCGCAAGCACAACTAGGTGAGTACACACACACACACACACACACACACACACACACACACACACACACACACACACACACACACACACACACACACACACACACACACCCGCACCAAGAGGTGCCGTCTCAGGTGTGTGCCCAGTAAACACCTGTGTTTGAGAGCCATGTGTAAAAGTCGTGCATTTGACTCAAGAGCTTTCTACTCGCCTATTTGTGCCTGCAGGATCGAGCTCTGGCTCGTGGACCCGGCTGAGTCTGCGTGCGCCACCGGAGAACGAGACTTAGCTCCCGGGTCACACCTATTGGTACCCGGTGCGTCCATTCCTCACCACACTGAAATAGCTAATCTTAAATCCGTGGTGGTTAGAGATGCCTTCTTCAAGCTCTCAGGCCGTTCTCACCTCCCCCACTGCTTGCGAGTACTTAGAGCTCCCCTTAGTGTCGTAAACTCCATTGATATTTTGAATGTCGTGATCATAACTCCTCTGGTCTTTCTCACTTCTGTTGCTTGATTTTGCACTTGATCTTATCTATTTTCTGGTTATCTTGAGGTTATCTTGAGATGATTTCTGGGCTTTTTAGTGTCCCCGCGGCCCGGTCCTCAACCAGGCCTCCACCCCCAGGAAGCAGCCCGTGACAGCTGACTAACTCCCAGGTACCTATTTTACTGCTAGGTAACAGGGGCATAGGATGAAAGAAACTCTGCCCATTGTTTCTCGCCGGCGCCAGGGATCGAACCCAGGACCACAGGATCACGCGTCCAGCGTTCTGTCCCCTCAGCCACCGGTTATTGTGCCGGACACACGCCGGCAGAATAACGTTAGCATCGTATGCCAAACTGATCAGTAGCATTGTCTAAGACTTGCTGGGGAGCCGGTCGGCCGAGCGGACAGCACGCTGGACTTGTGATCCTGTGGTCCCGGGTTCGATCCCAGGCGCCGGAGAGAAACAATGGGCAGAGTTTCTTTCATCCTATGCCCCTGTTACCTAGCAGTAAAATAGGTACCTGGGTGTTAGTCAGCTGTCACGGGCTGCTTCCTGAGGGTGGAGGCCTGGTCGACCGGGCCGCGGGGACACTAAAGCCCCGAAATCATCCCAAGATAACGTCAAGAAGACATGCAACACGACACACTCCGGACCTGAGGGGTCTGAGATGTGAGGAAAACCTGCCGGAAAAGGAGCAAGCATCACCAAGCATTCATACGAAACCTGTACATCTTAATCCTCGTGACTTTGATACAATTTAACATAAACTGTCATAAACAGTTGTTAATGACATAAACTCATAAACTGTCTAATTAAATGTAAATAACACCGCCATGATTAAAGATATACAGATTTCGTTTGTGATTGTGTAAATGTTTCATGACTCCCGGCCCTGGATCTCGGCACACAAGGAAGGAGGAGGATATGATCACGACATAAGAGATCCAATGAGGAATTTACCAACTAGACAAAGAATATGCATGTTTGTGTTGTTATTATATATTTGCGAAGTATATACCTGTCCCAGACCTTCATGTGAGGGTGGGCCGCCCTTATGAGGGCGTCACGGCATGAGGGTGGGCCGCCCTTATGAGGGCGTCACGGCATGAGGGTGGGCCGCCCTTATGAGGGCGTCACGGCATGAGGGTGGGCCGCCCTTATGAGGGCGTCACGGCATGAGGGTGGGCCGCCCTTATGAGGGCGTTACGGCATGAGGGTGGGCCGCCTCCCCCCAGTATGAGGTATGAGGAGAGAGGTATGAGGGTGTACAGGTAGACGGAACCACTTTATCCCTATAGCATGACCTATTGCTTTAATGTGGGTTTCTAATTTAAAACAGTGCCCTGACGCCCTATCCTACCTAGGGTGAGACCCTGAACCTCACCCTACCTAGGGTGAGACCCTGAGCCTCACCCTACCTAGGGTGAGACCCTGGGGGGGCGGGGACGTAGATGAGAATGATTCACACATGATCACCACATTCAAGATACTCAAGGTAATTGATAGGGTAGATAAAGACAGACTATTTAACACAAGGGGCACACGCACAAGGGGACACAGGTGGAAATTGCGTGCCCAAATGAGCCATAGAGACGTTAGAAAGAACTTGTTCAGTGTCAGAGAAGTTGACAAATGGAATGCATTAGGCAGTGAGTGATGTGGTGGAGGCTGACTCCATACACAGTTTCAAGTGTAGATATGATAGAGCCCAGTAGGCTCAGGAACCTGTACACCTGTTGATTGACGGTTGAGAGACGGGACCAAAGAGCCAGAGCTCAACCCCCGGCAAGCACAACTAGGTATACACACACCTTATTTCTGCAAAAGTTTCTATTAGTTTCCCCTGCAATGTTGAGTGTGGCGCCGAGGTTAGGTTAGGTTAACCTAACTTAACCTTATCTTGCAAGATTGAATATTGCATGTTATCACACCTAGCAAGATAACAGCTGCGGGTCTTACACCATGCAAGAAGAAACAATTTACACGCGTCTTTGGACGTGTTCACACCATTTTAGAATACAAATTGGGATGGAATGGGTGAAGATGGAATGGGCGCCCGCCCGCCCTCCCTCAACGCTCACGAATAAGCATTGGTCTGGGTTTACCTGTTCCACTCCAGTGGTCTCCTGGGGCGGCCCTGTACAGTTATTTCTCCCTCCTGTTCTTGAGAATACATGGGAGGGGGATTTTGTGGGAGGGAGGGAGGGAGATACCTGCTTGATGGGGTTCTGGGAGTTCTTCTACTCCCCCAAGCCCGGCCCGAGTTCGTGCTGGTGTAGAGGGAGTGAGTGAGCGCTGGTGTAGAGGGAGTGAGTGAGCGCTGGTGTAGAGGGAGTGAGTGAGCGCTGGTGTAGAGGGAGTGAGTGAGCGCTGGTGTAGAGGGAGTGAGTGAGCGCTGGTGTAGAGGGAGTGAGTGAGCGCTGGTGTAGAGGGAGTGAGTGAGCGCTGGTGTAGAGGGAGTGAGTGAGCGAACTCAGAGGTTCCGACACAATTAACATGTGCCCCTCACGAGTGCGTGTTGACACTCGAGGTGCATTGAACTTTGAGTGCAAGTTGCGTGAGCCGTGTTGCCCAACCGTTCCTCGGGGTGGGCGTTAGTTCTGTTGTATTTACCTGAATTTACCTGAAGGGGGCACCGTTTCTCTAGTGGTTTCAACAGGGACAGCAAGCCGGCGGTGTGTGGTCTTCTAGCTCTCTCATTCTCACTCATTGCGTGAAGTCCTCGCGGCCGGTTCGATTCCCGGGAGAGGTGGAAACAAATGGGGCTGAGTTTCTTTCATCCCTGATACTCCTGTTCACCTAGCAGTAAATAGGTACCTGGGAGTTAGACAGCTGTCACGGGCTGCTTCCTGGGGGTGGAGGCCTGGTCGAGGACCGAGCCGCCTGTGATCCTCACTCTAGTCTACTGATGCTGTATGCTGTATTTGCCGGCGAATACAAGGATACATTGTAGACTAAATAAACTATTCATCATTGATGAATAGTGTGTTTCATAAACAATGTATGATGAGTATTATTCATCATACATTTATGAGCAATGATGCACAAATGATTTTGTTGAAAACAGGTGATTTTGTGTGGGCGCAAGAGTGAATAGTTTAATGGATCAGAACCGAATTAATGCATTAATTGTATTGTTAATTATCTGACGTTACCATCAATCTCATTATTTTGGCATTAGGCCTATCCGAAACAGTATAGGCCTAACCTCAAGTGAACTCTTTATTAAATTCAACATTGTAATTTTATCTCCATGTTCATATTTTATTTAAAAAGTTATAATTGGTGTAATAATTATTTTAATTATAATTTATTTGTTTGAAAATGTTGTGATGGGATTAGCGAGGTTAATTATAGATTATTATCTGGTTGTTGAGGCTTCTTAACCACATAATTGGCCTGTTACAGGATGGTGATAATAGGGTCCTTAACCACTTAATTAGCCTGTTACAGGATGGTGATAATAGGGTCCTTAACCACTTAATTAGCCTGTTACAGGATGGTGATAATAGGGTCCTTAACCACTTAATTAGCCTGTTACAGGATGGTGATAATAGGGTCCTTAACCACTTGACATCTTTTAGGATTGTGAAGATAGGGTCGTTAACCACTTAATTGGGCTGTTACAGGATGGTGCTGATAGTGAGCGAGCATCTAGTGAAGGAGGTGCCCTCCTCCACCAACGGCATATACACATCTTGGCCCCGTCTCAAGGAGACGTCCCACGCCCTCACCACGCTGATGACGGAGGAGGTTGGGCCGCCTGGCCTCCTGTACCTCAGGCAGCGGGAGTACGCCGTCACCGTCCCACATGATGAAAACCTGCACATATTGGGCACTGATGACGCCACCACCTCCGTTATGGCCGTCTTGAGACACACAGGTGAGTCCTGGTTCGTCTTATACCTGTCTTGAGGTTACGTAGCACCGGTGAGTCCACTGCGGGGTCGCCATAGCCCGTGCTACTTGGAACTTTTTCCGAGCAGCTGAATCTATAACAACAACAACAACTTGAGGTTATGCAGGTCCGCGTTCAATCCCCGACCGTCCACAAGTGGTTGGGCATCATTCCTTCCCCCCGTCCCATCCCAAATCCTTATCCTGACCCCTTCCCAGTGCTATACAGTCGTAATGGCTTGACGCTTTCCCCCTGATAATTCCTTTCCCTTCGGGATTTAGCGTCCCTGCGGCCCGGTCCTCGACCAAGCCTCCACCCCCAGGAAGCAGCCCGTGACAGCTGACTAACTCCCAGGTACCTATTTACTGCTAGGTCAACAGGGGTTCATCAGGGTGAAAGAAACATTTTGCCCATTTGTCTCCGCCTCCACCGGGGATCGAACCCGGAACCTCACGACTACGAATCCGAAGCGCTGTCCACTCAGCTGTCAAGCGCCCTTAACATTTGAGATTGTGTGACTCCCCCCCCCCTCCCTCCCTGTTGATGGGGGAGGTGGGATCCCCTCCCCCCCCCTTCAGCACCTAACACCGTCAAGGTCACAGAAATAACCTTATCATCTCCAGGGTGTCCCCAACGTCGTACTAAAGGGCCCTATCCTAACCAACCACAGGACCCACGAATAGAAAACGGGGGACCATTGCCAAATTTTTGCGGGCCGGTCGCTAGAATTTTTTTAGTACACCTTCTTTTTGACGTTGGGGGGGGGGGGGGGTCGTCAAAATACGTCGTGTTGAACAACAGAACAGATTGGGGTCAGTTGCCCCCCCCCCCCCCCTCGCACAGCAGCGCGTTTTCTATGATTGATTTTTTTTCTCAGTGCATATTCTACAAATTGCAAATACAAAATAGTCATCTTCCCAAGGCCTATATATATATATATATATATATATATATATATATATATATATATATATATATATATATATATATATATATATATATTTCAGAAGGAGGCACTCCTTCTGAAGATGTATTAATATACGAAAGTACTTAAGGAAATTCCTGTTTCAATTTTCCTCCGTGGTCTGACACTGTCACATTTTTAATCACGTGTTTATTTTTCGTGATTTACACACACACACACACACACAGACACACACACACACACACACACACACACACACACACACACACACACACATATATGTGTGTGTGTGCGTGTGTAAAATATCTTGTATATAAATATATGTAAGGTAGGAGGGTGAGAAGGTGAGAGGACAAGAGAGGAGATTTAGAAGCTGTGAAGAGGTTTTCGCTTGTTTAAATACCCTTGTAAGGAGAGCTTCGTAACTACCAGTCATGCTGCAGCTTGTCAACGTGTGTGTGTGTGTGTGTGTGTGTGTGTGTGTGTGTGTGTGTGTGTGTGTGTGTGTGTGTGTGTGTGTGTGTGTGTGTGTGTGTGTGTGTGTGTGTGTCGCTTGGCTAGAGGTCGTGTCGAATCTTTTCTGTTTCAAGGGGTCATTACGTGTCTCATGCCCTTCGACTCTGGTACCAGTACTGGTGGCATATCTCTGGTCTTCCTGTCCCTCCAGCTGTCTGTCAAGGTCTTCCTGTACCTCCAGCTGTCTGTCAAAGTCTTCCTGTCCCTCCAGCTGTCTGTCAAGGTCTTCCTGTCCCTCCAGCTGTCTGTCAAAGTCTTCCTGTCCCTCCAGCTGTCTGTCAAAGTCTTCCTGTCCCTCCAGCTGTCTGTCAAAGTCTTCCTGTCCCTCCAGCTGTCTGTCAAGGTCTTCCTGTCCCTCCAGCTGTCTGTCAAGGTCTTCCTGTCCCTCCAGCTGTCTGCTTTCATGTTCATTCTTGCCCAAATGTTTCCGTCATCAACATTGATATAATGTTTACCATTGATTGCAAACTATGAACGTTTGTAATCAATAAAATATAAGTGAACGTTTGTCCCTCTTTGACGTAAATGTAAGTAGAATTATCCACTTATGTGTGTGTGGGGGGGGGGATAGAGGCATCACTTTATTGTATGTTTGTGTTTGTCTGTGCTGCCTCGCGTACAAGTCCTGTCCTTGTGGGAGAGGAACTTCCATTTCCGGGTCGGGGTTCTACCTTTCAGGACGAGGAGTGGGAGATCATTATTTTTGGGAGGGATTCGGTGAGGTAGGGAACTATCCTTAGGGGATTTACCTTACTGTGTGAAGGGTTGGGAGGATTTACCTTTCTGTGTGGAGGATTGGGAGGATTTGCCTTTCGTGGTGTGGGGAGGTAGGAGCTACCTTGAGGTGGGGAGGAGGATAGTAGGGCAGGTGGAGAGGTAGTCCTTAAGAGGGTGGTGGAGGTGGGTAGCACTTAACAGTGAGGCAGCCTCCTGTTTACCTCTTGATGAATCATGTTTGCTCTCTTGTCCTGTTGGGCCCTCCCCCCTTACACCCCCCCCACTCCCTGCCTCTGCTGCTGTAACTGACTCTGTTGCTGCTGCTGTTGCTGCTGCTGTTGCTGCTGTTGCTGCTGTAACTGACTCTACTGCTGCTGCTGTTGCTGCTGTAACTGACTCTACTGCTGCTGCTGTTACTAACTCTACTACTGCTGCTGCTGTTGCTGCTGTTGCTGCTGCTGCTGTTGCAACAGGAGGGTGAGAAGAGACGAACGAACACACACAAATTCGAAGAATGGCATGAAAAGTGTCCCAGCAAGTTTTAAGACACACCATATACTCGAACACACGACCAGGAAAACTAAGGATGTTTATATACTTGCTGTGACGTGGCGTCTGCTGCACTGAGAGGAGCTGGAGGTGTTGACAGCCCCAGGGGCTTACCTTACCTTGAGGTGCTTCCGGGGCTTAGTGTCCCCGCGGCCCGGTCCTCGACCAGGCCTCCTGGTCTGACGCTGACAACATCTCACTCCTGCACCTTGCAAGGAGGCAGCTGCATCATCTTATCAGGAGAAAGCGCTAAGCCAAGCACTAGT
>NC_091163.1:8650662-8670662 GCF_040958095.1 Procambarus clarkii
AGAGAGAGAGAGACACAGAGAGAGAGAGAAAGACAGAGACAAACACACACAGAGAGAGAGAGAGAGAGAGAGAGAGAGAGAGAGAGAGAGAGAGAGAGAGAGAGAGAGAGAGAGAGAGAGACAGAGAGAGACAGAGAGAGACAGAGAGAGAGAGAAAGACAGAGACAGAGACACAGAGAGAGAGAGACAGAGACACACAGAGAGAGAGAGAGAGAGAGAGAGAGAGAGAGAGAGAGAGAGAGAGAGAGAGAGAGAGAGAGAGAGAGAGAGAGAGAGAGAGAGAGAGAGAGAGAGAGGGAGAGAGAGAGAGAGATCAAAGAGATGGACGCACCTGAGGCTAATATGAAGATGGAACAGAAACTTGTAGGTGATGGGAGGGGGAAGGTGGGGTGGGAGAGGCTATTGTATAATGAAGGGTATGATAGTGAGAGGGGTGTGTGGGGGGGGGGTCTGGGCATCTGCCAACAGTGCCCACCACCGCCCTGATGACCACTGCCCACCACCACCCCCCCACACATGCCCGCCCCCATACACCCCCCCCCCTCCCTCTATACCCATAACTGATAAGAAACATGAGGCATGTCTAGAGCGCCTTGAGTAATGAGGGAGGGGCATCCTTACTCACCCTGGGCATTAGTGAGTAACCCCCCCCCACATACACCCCCCTACACCCCCCCTACACCCTCCCCCCACACCCACCACACCCTCCCCCCTACACCCTCCCCCTACACCCTCCCCTACACCCTCCCCCAACACCCTCCCCTACACCCCCCCCCTACACCCTCCCCATCACCCTCCCCCCACACCCTCCCCCCACACCCAACCCCTACACCCTATTACTCTACTATATTCTAGCCTAATTTAACATCTTTCTCTCACACCTACCCATATTTACCTACCTTCCTCACCCCCTCCCCCCTTATCTCCCTTCTCTCTCTCCCCCCCCTCTCTTACCCCCCCCCCCATCCTCCCTCTCTAGAGACAAGGTCAGTGACTATGATCACAACAAGCGAGGATGGCAGACAGATACAGAACGCTCCAGATGAGCTTCAGAAATATTCTGAGAAATGGCCACTAGACTTCAACTCGTGTGAGTGCAACCTAAAGGTAAATACTTTAGGGAGCAAGATGGTACCATTGACCAGTAGGAACTAAAACGTCGGCTGCGTTAGAGAGACGTTGATATAATTAATATATAATTAATATATACCTGCGACTCTACAGGTGATAGATAGTTGTTAATTAGGAGCTTAGGGAAGGATTCTTCTAGAACACTATAAATGTGACGCAATAGACATACGTCAGGCTGCGACCAGCCGCGTCCAACAGCCTGGTTGACCAGTCCAGCAACCAGGAGGCCTGGTCGAGGACCGGGCCGCGGGAACGCCAAGCCCCGAAATCATCTCAAGATAACCTCAAGATAACCACTGTCTAGTCTGCCGCCGCAGCCCTGGAACCTCCACATATACATGGATTGAACTATGAGGACAGGCTGACACAACTGAACCCGGCCTGGGTTTTGTTTTGAGAATGAGGAGATATGATAACGATATGAAAGGTTGCCAAGGCAATATATGAGGTTTATAAAGAGTGTAAATCGTCGTAAACCAGCAGAAGGTAAACTTGAGGTGCAGGTAAACAAGGGTACTGAACAAGAGACATCTGAATCTGATTGATAAAGATTAAGCCACACAGAAAGTGGCACGGGCATGAATAACCCGTAAAGCAGAATCTGTTTATACCGAGAATTAGGCCTACCTACACCCCCATCACCTCCCAAACCCCCCCGTTTCATGATTCGCAGTCCACGGAGCCGAGTTCAATTCCTGGCCGAAGCGGAATGAGCAGCATTTCTTTCATCTGATGATCCTATTCACGTAGCGTTAAGTAGGCACCTGGGAGTTAGTCAGCTGTTGCAAGCTGTATCACGGGGATGAGAGGAAGTGAAATTTTGTAAATTGGTTGTAAAACGCCTGGGGAACACGGCCTCTTCGGACGCAGGTTCGAATCCTCGTCACAGCCCTTGTGGATTTGTTCGGTCTCTCTCATGTGTGTGTACGTTTTCCTTCAACATTTAGAGCATTTTTCTGCGTTTCTCAAACCCCTTCTCCCCCCCCCTCTCTCCCTCTCTCCCTCTCTCCCTCTCTCCCTCTCTCTCTCTCTCTCTCTCTCTCTCTCTCTCTGTCTGTCTGCGGTAACTTGTGAAGGCAGGAGTGAGCAGAGTTGGTGCCAGCAGACAGGGCAGCATGTCTGCCCTCCAGTGGTGGTGGAGGGTCGGGCAGAGGGCCATATGAGGCAGTGTTTAATAACTGGGTCGCCACACACACACCATTCTCTCCCCCCCTCCACAACATTCTTGATTGATAGTCCTCCTCTTCCTTCCCCTACTCCTCCTACTACCACTACTACCACTACTACCACTACTACCACTACCACTACCACTACTACCACTACTCCTCCACGTATTCGTGAATTTTGAGGGCGGTGGAATCAATGATTTCTGGGAAGGAGTGGCAAGTTGAACCATATATATACTGGATCATATCAGGTCCACTATCTGATAGATATCAGAGAGACTGATGATATATATATTCTATGAATATGTCCAGTATTCATAGATATATTAGACCTGTCAAAAGCTTCTAGACTCAATATACAAAACTTCGAGTCCAATCTTATATTTGGAGCATTGAGACAGTTTCATGTTAAATTACGTGTATAATCACTTATATGTATGTAAAATATATAATCGCTAACAACTCTGGGCCTATCGGGATTCGAACCTGCATTACCAGGGGCTCACCTTATTCTGTCTGTCGACTCACAGACCAAATGACTTGATTGGTGTCTGTAGCTGTGACAGATTTAATTGCTTTGTTGACCCCTGCCAAGGTCAATTAGGTGACTGGTTGACCTTGAGAGTCGTGGTTGAGCCTTTTCCCTTGTCTTGTAACATCGTGCTAACACTTGTACTCGCCTAGTTGTGTCTTGCTGGGGTTGAGCTTTGGCTCTTTGGTCCCGCCTCTCAACTGTCAATCAACAGGTGTACAGGTTCCTGAGCCTATTGGGCTCTATCATATCTACTTTTGAAACTGTGTATGGAGTCAGCCTCCACCACATCACTGCCTAATGCATTCCATTTGTCAACTACTCTGACACTGAAAAAGTTCTTTTTAGCGTCCCTGTGGCTCATGTGGGTACTCAGTCTCCACCTGTGTCCCCTTGTTCGCGTACCACCAGTGTTGAATAGTTTATCCTTGTTTACCCTGTCAATTCCCCTGATGATTTTGTAGGTAGTGATCATGTCTCCCCTGATCTCCCCATGTGTGTGTGTGTTTACCTTCTATGTATGCGGGTGTCGTCTGGGGTCACACAATAATACAAAGTGTTCTGGCGGAGGTAGGGCTTTCCCATAGGTGGCTTTGTCAGCTAGTGGCGTCCATCTACGGGCTCACCATAGCCCGTGCTACTTGGAACTTTATGTTCCAAATAGCTAATCTTAAACAACAACAAGTTGCGTCCAACGTCAGGTGTTGCGTCACCACTTTGCATCACCATGCAAATCTCTTTCTAAAATTGAGTGGTTGGGCACTATTCCTTTCCCTCCGTCCCATCCCGAATCCTGACCCCTTTCAAGTGCTATATAGTCGTATTGGCTTGGTGCTTTATGCTCATAGTTCCCCTTCTTTCTCAAATTGGTTGTTAGACTAACTAGGCTCAGTGCCGTGCTGGTAACTGTTTGTCCATGACACTTACGCAGGCACCATAACTGTGCAACCCGTTCTCGCACTTTCTTATAGTCAATATTGACTTATTAAATAAGTGCATATGTGACATACTAATTTATTGTGAATATTTTAGTTTACCTTGAAAAGCTTCATAGAAAACACCGACCTTAACATACTAAGATGGTTAGGTAAGGTCGGTGTTTTCTATGAAGCTTTTCAAGGTAAACTAAAATGTTCACAATAAATTAGTATGTCACATATGCACTTATTTAATAAGTCAATATTGACTTAAAGAAAGTGCGAGAACGGGTTGAACTGTTGCAATGTTAGGCAGAGTTGCTAACTTAGCACAATATTGCTTAAGCTGCAATTTCAACACTACGTTGGGCTTGTGTTGTCAATGGTAGGCGAGGGTTAGGAACTAACCAGATATGTCACAGTAGAAGGGACAATACTGCTGCTTCAGCCGCTGGTATAGAACCAAAACATGAACAAACAGTTCTCTTGAACAAGTTAATCTGGGTTCCACCAGCCATACACATCAGTTGAGAGCATCATTGGGGTGACATCTTATGTTTGAAAGGTTCTTCTTATCCAGTCAATTAAAGACATCGTCTGGGATCATCCCTGCCGTAAGTTCGAACCTACATCACGGCCCTTGTGGATTTATTCATTATCCAACCTGTTATTGTTCTCGCGGTTGAAAGACACGATTAAACATTTTATTTTGATCCCATTGAAAAGAGACGATTTAAATCACTTTGTAGGATTCTTGTTGTCTTTAATGGTGTCTGCTCTTGTGAAAACTCTAGAGTCTTGTGCAGAAGAACACAAACTAGAGTTTGTGTTCGAGGATGAGAACAAGTTTTGGAATCAGTGTTAATCTTCTTGTTTGAGGAGCTGTTCACTTGAGACAGTTAAGCAAGTCCCCGCTGTGTCTGGGTACAAGTGACAGGATGAACAACCCAGCGGGTTTTCTTCCTATTGGGGAGTGTTGTACATGCTGCTATGGCGGTGTGTCCACTCACAGGATGAGTGGCGCTGCCCAATACTGTCACTATGGCGGTGTGTCCACTCACAGGATGAGTGGCGCTGCCC
The DNA here is from genome assembly GCF_040958095.1 of Procambarus clarkii. Lineage (NCBI taxonomy): Eukaryota > Metazoa > Arthropoda > Malacostraca > Decapoda > Cambaridae > Procambarus > Procambarus clarkii. The sequence continues at coordinate 8,655,489 of NC_091163.1, forward strand.
AATACTGTCACTATGGCGGTGTGTCCACTCACAGGATGAGTGACGCTTCCCAATACTGTCACTATGGCGGTGTGTCCACTCACAGGATGAGTGACGCTGCCCAATACTGTCACTATGGCGGTGTGTCCACTCACAGGATGAGTGGCGCTGCCCAATACTGTCACTATGGCGGTGTGTCCACTCACAGGATGAGTGGCGCTGCCCAATACTGTCACTATGGCGGTGTGTCCACTCACAGGATGAGTGGCGCTGCCCAATACTGTCACTATGGCGGTGTGTCCACTCACAGGATGAGTGACGCTGCCCAATACTGTCACTATGGCGGTGTGTCCACTCACAGGATGAGTGGCGCTGCCCAATACTGTCACTATGGCGGTGTGTCCACTCACAGAATGAGTGGCGCTGCCCAATACTGTCACTATGGCGGTGTGTCCACTCACAGGATGAGTGGCGCTGCCCAATACTGTCACTATGGCGGTGTGTCCACTCACAGGATGAGTGACGCTGCCCAATACTGTCACTATGGCGGTGTGTCCACTCACAGGATGAGTGGCGCTGCCCAATACTGTCACTATGGCGGTGTGTCCACTCACAGGATGAGTGACGCTGCCCAATACTGTCACTATGGCGGTGTGTCCACTCACAGGATGAGTGGCGCTGCCCAATACTGTCACTATGGCGGTGTGTCCACTCACAGGATGAGTGGCGCTGCCCAATACTGTCACTATGGCGGTGTGTCCACTCACAGGATGAGTGGCGCTGCCCAATACTGTCACTATGGCGGTGTGTCCACTCACAGGATGAGTGGCGCTGCCCAATACTGTCACTATGGCGGTGTGTCCACTCACAGGATGAGTGGCGCTGCCCAATACTGTCACTATGGCGGTGTGTCCACTCACAGGATGAGTGGCGCTGCCCAATACTGTCACTATGGCGGTGTGTCCACTCACAGGATGAGTGGCGCTGCCCAATACTGTCACTATGGCGGTGTGTCCACTCACAGGATGAGTGACACTGCCCAATACTGTCACTATGGCGGTGTGTCCACTCACAGGATGAGTGGCGCTGCCCAATACTGTCACTATGGCGGTGTGTCCACTCACAGGATGAGTGACACTGCCCAATACTGTCACTATGGCGGTGTGTCCACTCACAGGATGAGTGGTGCTGCCCAATACTGTCACTATGGCGGTGTGTCCACTCACAGGATGAGTGGCGCTGCCCAATACTGTCACTATGGCGGTGTGTCCACTCACAGGATGAGTGGCGCTGCCCAATACTGTCACTATGGCGGTGTGTCCACTCACAGGATGAGTGGCGCTGCCCAATACTGTCACTATGGCGGTGTGTCCACTCACAGGATGAGTGGCGCTGCCCAATACTGTCACTATGGCGGTGTGTCCACTCACAGGATGAGTGGCGCTGCCCAATACTGTCACTATGGCGGTGTGTCCACTCACAGGATGAGAGGCGCTGCCCAATACTGTCACTATGGCGGTGTGTCCACTCACAGGATGAGTGGCGCTGCCCAATAAACTCGCCCCTCGGGGCAAAATTTAAAAAAATTAAAAAAAAATCCTGTGGGACTTTTTCACGATGAATGATCCGGATTGTACTGTAACCAGCACTTCTGTTCGTTATAACAGGATCCAGAGTATCTGGGTTTGCACTCTGGGTTGTACAGTCGACGGAGGTGGTTGGGGAGGGGGTACTAGTTGGGAAGGGTGGCATTTCAGCATACCTCGAAGGTAAGTCAAGCATGACTTCTGCCCTGGGCACCCCCTGTTATCACCGTACCCACACTATACCCCGTACCCTGCCTTCACACCCCCCCTCCCTAACTCTGTCTCTCGCCAACTCCGGCCTAACCTAACCTTCACACCCCCAACTCTGTCTCTCGCCAACTCCGGCCTAACCTAACCTTCACACCCCCAACTCTGTCTCTCGCCAACTCCGGCCTAACCTAACCTTCACACCCCCAACTCTGTCTCTCGCCAACTCCGGCCTAACCTAACTTACCCATTGCCTAAATATGCACAATATACTAATAACATTAATTTATATTTGAGAAAAGTTATGTTTTGAATGAACAGCAGGTTAAAATTGATGAATGCGTCTTTGGGGTCGACCGCTGGATGGAATGGACTTGGAGGACGAATGAACTCCACCAAATGTAATATTTTAACAAAGTAAAATCCGGATCATTCACAGTGAAAATCCGTCTCCCAGAGTACTGTTTGCTTTAGGACGGGAGCCGGTCGGCCGAGCAGACAGCACGCTGGACTTGTGATCCTGTGGTCCTGGGTTCGATCCCAGGCGCCGGCAAGAAACAATGGGCAGAGTTTCTTTCACCCTATGCCCCTGTTACCTAGCAGTAAAAAAGGTACCTGGGTGTTAGTCAGCTGTCACGAGCTGCTTCCTGGGGGTGGAGGCCTGGTCGAGGACCGGGCCGCGGGAATACTAAAGCCCCGAAATCACCTCAAGATAACTCAAGATAGGGTGGAACATTGTTGCACACTAACAGCCCCCATTCAAAGCTGGAGAAATGGCTGAACTGGATAACTTGCGAAAATCATTTACTGGCCGAATCCACTCAATAAACCATCTAAATTATTGAGGTCCGCTGAAAATGTGTAAATCTGTATTCTCTAGAGCGCAAGCGAGAGATTCACAATTATTTACACTTGGAAAAAATACAGAGACTGGTTGTAAATCAACATGGAATGGTGTCCAGGTTCCCGAAGCCTTTGGAAACATAGATTTGAAGCTGCGCATTGAATCTGCGCACGGGGTCTGCGCACGGAGTCTGCGTCGCGTTGTTCCACGTCGGAGTTCAGGGGTATTGTCTCCTGTGTTCTGCTCTGCTGCTGCGCGCCTCGACAAGCAGGCAAAGCTTTATCTGACTGTAGCGTCTGCTTGCTTGCTACACTTAGCAAGCTGGGAAATAATATCCTATAATTTCTGATAGATCGTTTTGAATGACATATTTACATATTAACCGAACACGTTATAGAGCTGACTCTAAAGAGAGTGCGCGAATTGTTCTGAGACAATTTACAATTGGTCTAGAGGGAATTGCAAGAGGGAATTGCATTCCCTTCATCAAGAGGGAATGCAAATTCTCAAAGATTCTTATATCATGGTTTAAGACAAGCTCTAGACCAACATTTAGAAGTCTGATGATTTGATTAGATAAAGCATAGATGTGTCTCTCCTCTTGCATGATAGTATGATGATAGATGGTATGACTCAGTGTCAATTTCACTTTGCCTCAGAGTGAAATTGATCTACAGATCTACATCTCAGATCTACAAGATCTTCAACAAGATCTTGTTGAAGTTCTCGGTGTACTACTGCTCTCACTCAAACTCACTCTACACTCAAAGTTGCACTCAACGGCTCATCTAAAGGCAGATTCTTTGGCTAACTCATCAGCTCTATCATGCATTCTGAGGCCAACATGAGATGGAGACCACATGAAATGGACTTACCATTATTAATAATTTTGTTGTATATGTGTCTAGCTTCGGACACGAGCATGTTACAGTTATGTCTTAAAGAGTTGAGAGCATTTAAGGATGATAAAGAGTCATTTAGGATTAATGTATCAAGTTTGAAGACTTGTACACATTTCAGTGCAAGGAGCAAGGCAAATAGTTCAGTTACAGGAGGTGGAGGGTACAGGTGTAGGGTACAGGTGGAGGGTACAGGTGTAGGGAACAGGTGGAGGCTACAGGTGTAGGATACAGGTGTAGGATACAGGTGTAGGGTACAGGTGTAGGGTACAGGTGGAGGCTACAGGTGGAGGCTACAGGTGGAGGGTACAGGTGTAGGGTACAGGTGTAGGGTACAGGTGTAGGGAACAGGTGGAGGCTACAGGTGGAGGCTACAGGTGTAGGATACAGGTGTAGGGTACAGGTGTAGGGTACAGGTGGAGGCTACAGGTGGAGGCTACAGGTGTAGGATACAGGTGTAGGATACAGGTGTAGGGTACAGGTGTAGGGTACAGGTGGAGGCTACAGGTGGAGGCTACAGGTGGAGGGTACAGGTGTAGGGTACAGGTGTAGGGAACAGGTGTAGGATACAGGTGTAGGGTACAGGTGTAGGATACAGGTGTAGGGTACAGGTGTAGGGTACAGGTGGAGGCTACAGGTGGAGGCTACAGGTGTAGGATACAGGTGTAGGATACAGGTGTAGGGTACAGGTGTAGGGTACAGGTGGAGGCTACAGGTGGAGGCTACAGGTGTAGGATACAGGTGTAGGGTACAGGTGTAGGGTACAGGTGGAGGGTACAGGTGTAGGATACAGGTGTAGGGTACAGGTGTAGGGTACAGGTGTAGGGTACAGGTGTAGGGAACAGGTGTAGGATACAGGTGTAGGGTACAGGTGTAGGGTACAGGTGTAGGGAACAGGTGTAGGGTACAGGTGTAGGGTACAGGTGTAGGGTACAGGTGTAGGGTACAGGTGTAGGGTACAGGTGGAGGCTACAGGTGGAGGCTACAGGTGTAGGGTACAGGTGTAGGGTACAGGTGGAGGCTACAGGTGGAGGCTACAGGTGTAGGGTACAGGTGTAGGGTACAGGTGTAGGGTACAGGAGGGAGGAGGGAGAGGTACCGTTACAGCAAGCTAGATACTACAAACCTGTCAAGACTGGGCAGGTCTATGTTGTTCTGCTTGACTGAATCCTCGCCAGCCGGTCCCTCTGTGCTATACCTGCCCCTACACCCACACTGTCAGCCCACCCTACACCCACACTGTCAGCCCACCCTACACCCACACTGTCAGCCCACCCTACACCCACACTGTCAGCCCACCCTCCACCCACACTGTCAGCCCACCCTCCACCCACACTGTCAGCCCACCCTCCACCCACACTGTCAGCCCACCCTCCACCCACACTGTCAGCCCACCCTCCACCCACACTGTCAGCCCACCCTACACCCACACTGTCAGCCCACCCTCCACCCACACTGTCAGCCCACCCTACACCCACACTGTCAGCCCACCCTACACCCACACTGTCAGCCCACCCTACACCCACACTGTCAGCCCACCCTACACCCACACTGTCAGCCCACCCTACACCCACACTGTCAGCCCACCCTACACCCACACTGTCAGCCCACCCTACACCCACACTGTCAGCCCACCCTACACCCACACTGTCAGCCCACCCTCCACCCACACTGCCAGCCAGCCCACCCTCCACCCACACTGCCAGCCAGCCCACCCTCCACCCACACTGTCAGCCCACCCTACACCCACACTGTCAGCCCACCCTCCACCCACACTGCCAGCCAGCCCACCCTCCACCCACACAGCCAGCCCACCACCCACACAACCAGCCCACCACCCACACAACCAGCCCACCCTACACCCCACACAACCAACCCACCACCCACACTATCAGCCCACCCTACACCCACACTACCAGCCCACCCTACACCCACACAGCCAGCCCACCACCCACACTACCAACCCACCACCCACACAACCAACCCACCACCCACACTACCAACCCACCACCCACACTACCAACCCACCACCCACACAACCAACCCACCACCCACACTACCAGCCCACCCTACACCCACACTACCAGCCCACCCTACACCCACACAGCCAGCCCACCACCCACACTACCAACCCACCACCCACACAACCAACCCACCACCCACACAACCAACCCATCCTCCACATAGAAAAACTAAGAAATGACCAGAAACCTGAAAGGTGCAGTATTAGAAGCCTCAACAGTGCCTACGGTGAGTCTACAGTGACCGGAGAGGAGCAGTGACGACTGTGAAGACTTAAGTTATCACTGTTATTGTTACCAGACCCAATCACCTGCACTATTTTGGCCGAGGTGAGAGAGTGAGGGGAGAGTGGACAGCCGCCCCTCTGTGCTGCCCCGCCCGCCTGAGGGGAGGCGGCCCGCCCTCAAGGGCGTGGGGCGGAATTAGATAAAGTTGATAAGAGTGAGGAGTGAGAAGTGAGGGAGGAGTGAGGGGGGAGTGAGGGACGAGTGAGGGACGAGTGAGGAAGGAGTGAGAATGGTCTTAACTTCTCTTCTTATCTGCTCTATGAAAACTTTCTGGTGTGTGTACTCACCTAGTTGTGCTGGCGGGGGTTGAGCTTCGGCTCTTTGGTCCCCGCTTGTTGACTGGTAATCAACTAATCAACCGTCCTCAAGTGATTGGGGACACCATTCCTTTCCCACCGTCCCATCCCAAATCCTTATCCTGACCCCTTCCCAGCGCTATATAGTCGTAATGGCTTAGCGCTTTCCCCCTGATAATTCCCTCCCTCGTTTGTTCATCCATGGACAAAGTAGTTAGCGAGAACATAACCTGTACGACGGGAATCGAACTCAGCCCCGTGGACTCCTCAGCCTTACGCACTACCAACGTCTCCAGAGTCGCAGATTCGAGCCTACCGCACAGCTTAACTATTTCCTAATAGTGACGTAGCCTAAGTCCTTCCTTGTAACTCATTCCCCTCGCCTCCGGGACAGGTAAGGTGGTACTGGTGACCTCACTGGTCGTTCCGGGACAGGTGAGGTGGTACTGGTGACCTCACTGGTCGTTCCGGGACAGGTGAGGTGGTGCTGGTGACCTCACTGGTCGTTCCGGGACAGGTAAGGTGGTACTGGTGACCTCACTGGTCGTTCCGGGACAGGTAAGGTGGTACTGGTGACCTCACTGGTCGTACCGGGACAGGTAAGGTGGTACTGGTGACCTCACTTGTCGTACCGGGACAGGTAAGGTGGTACTGGTGACCTCACTGGTCGTACCGGGACAGGTGAGGTGGTACTGGTGACCCTCACTGGTCGTACCGGGACAGGTGAGGTGGTACTGGTGACCTCACTGGTCGTACCGGGACAGGTAAGGTGGTACTGGTGACCATCACTGGTCGTACCGGGACAGGTAGGTGGTACTGGTGGCCTCACTGGTCGTTCCGGGACAGGTGAGGTGGTACTGGTGACCTCACTGGTCGTACCGGGACAGGTAAGGTGGTACTGGTGACCCTCACTGGTCGTACCGGGACAGGTAAGGTGGTACTGGTGACCTCACTGGTCGTACCGGGACAGGTAAGGTGGTACTGGTGACCTTACTGGTCGTTCTGGGACAGGTAAGGTGGTACTGGTGACCCTCACTGGTCGTACCGGGACAGGTAAGGTGGTACTGGTGACCTTACTGGTCGTTCTGGGACAGGTAAGGTGGTACTGGTGACCTCACTGGTCGTACCGGGACAGGTAAGGTGGTACTGGTGACCTTACTGGTCGTTCTGGGACAGGTAAGGTGGTACTGGTGACCCTCACTGGTCGTACCGGGACAGGTAAGGTGGTACTGGTGACCCTCACTGGTCGTACCGGGACAGGTGAGGTGATACTGGTGACCTCACTGGTCGTACCGGGACAGGTAAGGTGGTACTGGTGACCCTCACTGGTCGTACCGGGACAGGTGAGGTGGTACTGGGGACCTCACTGGTCGTTCCGGGACAGGTAAGGTGGTACTGGGGACCTCACTGGTCGTTCCGGGACAGGTAGGTGGTACTGGTGGCCTCACTGGTCGTACCGGGACAGGTAAGGTGGTACTGGTGACCCTCACTGGTCGTACCGGGACAGGTGAGGTGGTACTGGGGACCTCACTGGTCGTTCCGGGACAGGTAAGGTGGTACTGGGGACCTCACTGGTCGTTCCGGGACAGGTAAGGTGGTACTGGTGACCTTACTGGTCGTTCTGGGACAGGTAAGGTGGTACTGGTGACCTCACTGGTCGTACCGGGACAGGTAAGGTGGTACTGGGGACCTCACTGGTCGTACCGGGACAGGTGAGGAGTGCGGAGCGTCTCTTCCTCAGAGACAGGATGCTATTCAAGTTTGAAAAGAAATAATTAATGTCAATAAACAGAAGGTATAAAAATAAATATGGTGGGCGGGAGTGTGGGCGGGCGGGGGCGAGGGTGTGGTCGTGGCTTGTTGTGGAGGGTCGTGGCTTGTTGTGGAGGGTCGTGGCTTGTTGTGGAGGGTCGTGGCTTGTGGTGGAGGGTCGTGGCTTGTGGTGGCGGGTCGTAGCTTGTGTTGGAGGGTCGTGGCTTGTTGTGGAGGGTCGTGGCTTGTTGTGGAGGGTCGTGGCTTGTTGTGGAGGGTCGTGGCTTGTTGTGGAGGGTCGTGGCTTGTTGTGGAGGGTCGTGGCTTGTGGTGGAGGGTCGTGGCTTGTTGTGGAGGGTCGTGGCTTGTTGTACCATCCAGTGAAGGTGTCCACAAGTCACTATAGCGTCATCTAGTGTGAAACAGTTACACACTAACAGCCCCATTCCAAGCTGGAGAAGTACAGGAGACATTTACTGCCCAAATCCATTCCGTGAAGCAACTGAATACCTAGAAACTCTTAAGATCCATCAGACTGTTGCTCACTCGATTGTGTGTGCGAGAGGTGGATCATAACTTACACCTGGACAGTTTTAAATGATAAGAGACATGGCAGGAAGTGCAGAATAGCCCCATGCAAAGTAGAAGTACAATACATAGACCACGATAATTGTCTAACCGTTAAGGACCAAATAGTATTCAACACTAAATATGAGACATAACCAGCTAACTTCTTTACAGCATTCAGTTGCTAACTTTATAAACAGTGAAAACGTGTGTTTGATCAACTAGGCTGTGACTGCGTGCATCAGCGTCTTAACAGCCTGGCGTATCACAGCAACTCAAGATAACTTCAAGGTGGAAGTCCCTGTGGCAGAGGGAGGGAGGGTGGGAGAGAGGGAGAGAGAGAGGGAGAGAGAGAGGGGGAGAGAGAGAGGGAGAGAGAGAGGAAGAGAGAGAGGAAGGGAGGGAGGAAGGGAGGGAGAGAGGGAGAGAGGAAGAGAGAGAGGAAGAGAGAGAGGAAGAGAGAGAGGAAGGGAGGGAGGAAGGGAGGGAGAGAGGGAGGGAGGGAGAGAGGGAGGGAGTAATCAGAAGAAGGCACTAGGGGGGGGGGATGGAGGTGCCATGGGCTGGACACAACAGGTGGGTAGATCGGCCATAACACTCCAGCTTCTCCTCAGCTACTCTATACTCGTCTACGTTAGTACTTATTGCGTGTGCGTGCGTGTGCGTGCGGGGCTGGGGACGGGGGTGCATCCCTTATGTTCTTCTGTTAACGTAAGCATCAAGGAAACAAGAAAATGTCTGTTGGTCCCATACGAGGCAGCTCCTATTTATGTCTAACCTACGCTTGAAACAATCAAGGGATCCTGCGTCTATTATGTTACCTGGTAATTGCTTCCACAAATAGACAACCCTGTCCTCGAACCAGTATTTACCCAGGTCTTTCCTAAATCTAAAGTTATCCAGTTTATTGTCATTGTCCCCTGCCAGCCCTGGACACACCCTGCCAGCCCTGCACACACCCTGCCAGCCCTGGACACACCCTGCCAGCCCTGGACACACCCTATATAGTCGACCCTGGCGTGTAGGAGCCATAAACACAAAGTTTTGTGTTGATAAGCTAAACAATGTACTTAATGCTGAACCAGTAGAGGGCGCCTGGCTCCCCCTTCACCCCCCCCTGTCTGTCTGTCTGTATGTCTGTCTGGAAGACACAGACGGACAGAAGCAAGGTTTCCTGGGTGGCGCCTTGTGACGGTGTCGTCAGCACAATGGCGGACACGACCTGTAGTGGTCGCGGCTCGAACCTGGCCAGGTTGTTTAGCCAAATTAACTTTGGTTTTATGTGAGTTTTATTACTGTTTGGCACGACGAGGGGGTCCCATGGTGGGGGTGGGAGAGGTGGAGGGGAGGACGTGGCTATGTAACCCCTCTCTCTTTCCCCTCTCCCTTCCTCCTCCTCTCCCTTCCCTCTCTCCCTTCCCTCTCTCCCTTCCCTCTCTCCCTTCCCTCTCTCCCTTCCCTCTCTCCCTTCCCTCTCTCCTCTCCCTCTCAAGTAAATCAAGCTGGTTCGGTGGTTCTCAGGTCAGGCGGGCCAGGCTGGTTCCATCTAGTACTGGAATCTGGTACCACGAACTCGTAGGGTCGTCTACAGTAGTCTCAATTGACTTGTACACAAACAAATGGCTAATACGTCTATATCTTCATCAGACGGAACATTGTTTTTTTTAACGTAATGTCACTGATGTGCTTCTTTGAGTAACACAAGTGTCTAGTATCATAGAGATACCCTGTTTACCTAGCAGTAAATAGGTACCTGGGAGTTAGACAGCTGCTGCAGAGCTGCTTCCCTTGGGGGTGTGTAGCAAAAAGGAGACCTGGTCGAGGACCGGGCCGCAGGGACGCTAAGCACCGAAATCATCTCAAGATAACCTCAAGATAACCTCAAGATAACCTCAAGATAACAGTCTCTAACAGGGGCCTTCAGGTCTCGCCTTCAGCAATGGTTCTGTACAGTCTTCACAAGGACGGTCTGCAGCAGTCCATTGGTTTAGAGAAATATTGTTGACCAGACCACACACTAGAAGGTGAAGAGACGACGACGACGTTTCGGCTCGTCCTGGACCATTCTCAAGTCGATTGTGACTTGGACCATTCTCACAATCGACTTGAGAATGGTCCAGGACGGACCGAAACGTCGTCGTCGTCCCTTCAACTTCTAGTGTGTGGTCTGGTCAACATGCTTTAGCCACGTTATTGTGACTCATCGCCTGCATAAAGAAATATTATTTGCAAGCAAACTATCATTGTTAGCTTAAACAACAGGTTGAGCTCTACACTAACCACTAACGACACTAGCTCTAACTACCAGTTCATTAAAAACTGCAGGAGCAACAACCTCATGGTAGCAATTATATAAATAACGAGATTATATAAATTATATAAATATAATTATATAAATAACGCTGCACAGAATGGACTAGAATTTCTCTTGTATGGCTATTTTCTGGAACAGGTATATCTCATTATGAGACGTAGCAGCCAAATTAGCATGCATTCAAGAAAGAAATTCCCCGCCATATTACAGCACACGCAATATGGCGGGTGTGAACAGGTGAACAACAATATAGTTGTTCACACAGGTGAACATTGTAGTGTTCTTTTGTCATCTCGCTGGGATTTTTTTCCACACAATCCCTCTCCTTTTTCGCCCTCTCCTTCACCTCCTTCCCACCTCCCCCTTCCCTTCAAATCCTTTCTCCTTCCATCGTGGCACCACCCTCCCTTCCCTTCCCTCCCTTTCCCACCATCTTGCAGGGCTGGAAGAGTATGATGCACGCAAGACTAGTCACGCCCCTCACGTTACGTGAACTGGAATTCATGACGTAAACCTGGAATCAACATGTGATTAACATGACTGGAAGCAGACTAACCAAATGACCTGGAAGCTCACCTACAAGTCACCCACACACTACCATGAGTCGGGGCTTAGGATCTAACATTCAACTCCCTCAAGCACTTCTACATAAACAGCCAACACGTAGGTTAGTACAGGCACCCGTCAACCCTCAGAGTACACTTACACTACACTTACTCTACACTCTGACTACACATACTCACAGCACTACAGACAGTATAGTTGCTAACATCAAACACCTCAAGGTTCACCCACCACCCACTGGGTGCCAGCCTGGGTGCCAATCACCGGACACGAGAGCAGCAACAGGGAGGAAACTGGCACTCTGAGTCAGCATCTGGAGCAATAGGTGCTCTGAGGTGGTAGAAGCTCACATCCTGAGGCAGTGTGACAAGAGGCATCTCCAAGGAGCAACAGCAAGAAGTAGGTGAACCACAGGGAGAAGCAATTGGGATAACTTAAAAGATATCGAACTGGGTAAGGGAGTAGCCGAATTACACGAAGGTTCAGGGGCCAGATTCACGAAGCAGTTACGCAAGCACTTACGAACCTGTCCACCTTTTCCCAATCTTTGGCGGCTTTGTTTGCAATTATTAAACAGTTAATGAGCTCCGAAGCACCAGGAGGCTGTTTATAACAATAACAACAGTTGATTGGCAAGTTTTCATGCTTGTAAACTGTTTAAAAAATGTAACCAAAGCCGTCAAAGATTGAGGAAAGATGTACAAGTTCGTAAGCACTTGCGTAAATGCTTTCATGAATCTGGCCCCAGGTTCGTAAGTGCTTGCGTAACTGCTTCGTGAATCTCGCCCCCAGAAGAGGTTTAGAATTGCTGGAGAAGGTAACAAGTGGAGTTCCGCAAGGGTCGATCCTCAGACGGACTCCAACTGTTCCTAATTTATGTGACTGACTTACACGAGGGAGTGACCTCGTACCTGTCAATGGTTGCAGACGATGCAGAGGTAATGAGGCGTATAAAGATTGAGGAGAACTGCAGAACATTATAGGATAACCTTGACAAACTCCAGGAGTGGGTTGCTAGAATTCAATCCCAACAAGTGCAAGGTAATGAAGATAGGAAAATGAGAAAAAGAGACCTGGTGGTATCTATCCCATAATGGGAAGGAGAGCTGCAGGAGTCGGAGAAAGAAATATTAGAGTGGATACTATTCCAAGACTATCCAGAGGCGGCACACACATATACAGGATAACATCAGCGTCATATGAGACGCTGGCCCAACATCAGAACCCCGTTAACGAACCTAAACCACGACTCTAAGCCAATCTACCAAACCAACATTGGCTTTGGTAGACTGAATTTGAATCTTCTTAAATCCCTAACATCAATAATTTTGATGTTAAGTCTTAAATTTGAACATCAATAATGGTAATGGGGGAGGTACAAACAGCAGGCGGGGGCCCAGAGCTACAGCTCCCTCGCACGTAGACCAGGCAAGTACGGATAGGTAGCAAGAAGGAGAGTAATGGAGTTAGTAGGGAGAGTGAGGGAGGGAGGGAGGGGTAGGAGGTTCACTCCAGCACTAATATATAGCATCGCCACAGTAATTGAAACACGGCCCAACAGGCCTCCCCCGGTGGTATATGAGACTTGTGCCCTCAGCTGAGTGACGGGCCCACAGCGGGGAGCCCCTCCAGGACCTGCCTGCAGCAGAGGGCAGAGCACTTCTCTGATTTAAAGGAGTTGGGGAGGAGGAAAATGGGCCGTGGTGGGGAGGTACGGGTGTGGTGGGGGGGGGGGGGGGGTAGGAGGGGTTATGGGGGAGCAAAGACGTGGACAAAGACTTAATAAGAGAACCAGAAAGGATCGAAACGTCGGCACTGCTCGTCTTGGACCTACTTGGACCTCTTGGGAGCCGGTCGGCCGAGCGGACAGCACGCTGGACTTGTGATCCTGTGGTCCTGGGTTCGATCCCAAGCTCCGGCGAGAAACAATGGGCAGAGTTTCTTTCACCCTATGCCCCTGTTACCTAGCAGTAAAATAGGTACCTGGGTGTTAGTCAGCTGTCACGGGCTGCTTCTTGGGGGTGGAGGCCTGGTCGAGGACCGGGCCGCGGGGACACTAAAGCCCCGAAATCATCTCAAGATAACCTCAAGAAGATACGGGTTGGGTGTCTATAATCTTCAGGTAGGTTATTGTATCTGTTGTCTGCAGGACGACAGACTCAGGACAGACAGAGGTCTGTCAGCCTCACTGACGGAAGCAACATTAAACAAGCAGCAAAGAGAAGGGTGGACTAATTATTGCCTCTCTGACCAAACTGCCTGTGATGTTCTTGCAAGAAGTGCCGGATCAACCAGGCTGTGGTGGCTATGTGGGCCTGCTGTTCAGGCTATCTTGAGATGATCTCGGGGGCTTTAGTGTCCCCGCGGCCCGGTCCTCGACCAGGCCTCCACCCCCAGGAAGCAGCCCGTGACAGCTGACTAACTCCCAGGTACCTATTTACTGCTAGGTAACAGGAGCATCAGGGGGTGAAAGAAACTCTGCCCATTGTTTATCGCCAGCGCCCGGGGATCAAACCCGGGACAAGAGGGATCACGCGTCCAGTCTTCTGTCCGCTCAGCCACCGGCTCCCCGGTCGTTGCAAGCAACAGCATGCAGCGGCTAATTGGTCAATTGACTCATTGTTGTCAGCCCTCTACCAAGTGCGAGGCTTGGGTTGCACGACCCGTAATGCAGGAGTAAGATATCACAGTGGAAGATATCATCTCTTGTTATGTCGGCCGCTGGCGTGTCGTTATCTGGTTGGTTCTTGGGATAGCTGAGCGTGGGTCTGTTGCTTGTGCAAGATGCAACTGCAGGTTGTCTGTGAGAGAATCTTGCCATTACAACCGGGGCACTCTCCTCCTCCAAGACCTTCTGTGGCTTTTCATTTTTCTCCTTTTGGACCGGGATAAACCTGTCTGCAGCTTCCTGGCATTTCTGGGTGACGTAGTCCATCATATCCTGTACAGTCTTCTCTCTGAGTTCTGTTTCCCGTGGTATTCCCCTTAGGAAGTTCCTCATCTCGTCATATTTCCCTCTTCGGTAATTTAGTCTTTTCCCTTCCAATCCCATCCTTGGATAGGTTATATCCCTACTTCTACCAGATACTCAAATGTCAGTACACTGTGGTCACTCATTCCCACAGGGACTTCAAATTTGACTTCCCTTATTTCTGACTCATTCAAGGTGAAGGAAGGTCAAGTCTATGAAGATCAAGAATAAATGAATGAAGAATGAGAGGTCAAGAGAATTAGAGGTCAATAAGAATGAAGGTCAAGTCGTTCAAGGTCGAGTCTAGCTGGTTCATCATTGCCTCTCATTCTTGCAGGTCCATTGACATGTTGGCTTAGAAAGTTCCTTGTTGCCACTTCCAAGAGTTTAGCTCGCCACGTATGTGCACCACCATGTGGGTCCCCATTCTCCCAGTCTATCTTTCCGTGGTTGAAATCGCCCATGATTAAGAGTCTTGAGCCATTCCTGCAGGCAACTGAAGCTGCTCTCTCTATTATATTAATGGTTGCCATGTTGTTCCTATCAAACTTCTGTCTGGGTCTTCTGTCATTTAGGGGAGGGTTGTAAATGACTGTCTCTATTATCTTAGGTCCACCCATTGTTATAGTTCCTGTTATGTAGTCTCTGAATCCTGTGTGTGTGTGTGTGTGTGTGTGTGTGTGTGTGTGTGTGCATGCGCTCCACACACACACACACACACACACACACACACACACACACACACACACACACACACACACACACACACACACACACACACACACACACACCAACTTTATCACTGAGAATTCAACATAGACAGGACAGCCAAGCACTTGACCCAAGATGGGCTTCAAGTGTGTGTGTGTTGAAGGGGGGGGGAGGG
>NC_091163.1:8673162-8760662 GCF_040958095.1 Procambarus clarkii
TCTCCCTCTCTCTCTCTCTCTGTGCATCCGTCTTTCTCTCACCTACACCTCCAGCTCCTTGCTGGGTTTCTCAGAATTTCTCCGGCTTGAAAAACTGTTAAAGGTAATCTGGTTTTTTGTGGTTCACCTCGCGGCGGGTTTCCTGAAGTGTGGGTACTCACCTAGTTGTGCTTGCTGGGGTTGAGCTCTGGCTCTTTGGTCCCGCCTCTCACCTGTCAATTGGTGTACAGGTTCCTGAGCCTACTGGGCTCTTATCATATCTACACTTGAAAATGTGTATGGAGTCAGCCTCCACCACATCACTGCCTAGTGCATTCCACCTGTTAACTACTCTGACACTGAAAAAGTTCCTTCTAACGTCCCTGTGGCTCATTTGGGTACTCAGTTTCCACCTGTGTCCCCTTGTTCGCGTACCACCCGTGTTAAACAGTTTATCTTTATCTACCCTATCAATGCCTCTGATAATTTGGTAGGTAGTGATCATGTCTCCCTTGTGTGTATGTGTTTATATGCTATTGTGCTTGCAGGATCGAGCTGTTAGCTCTTGGACCCGGCCTTTCTAACCGTTACTTGTCTAATGTACTACAAACCTAATTTTCTCTGACCGCCTTTCCTTGACAGCTGAAAAATTGGAGCCCAGGAGCTGAGGACCGATATTGTCGGCATTTGGCAGGACACGTATCTCTCTACTGATAATAAGCTGATAACACCATGACTAGTAGAGTCATTGTTGATATTAAGGGGATGGTGGTGGATGCTGCGTCTCATCTCCGCTAAGAGATGCAGCATCTCTTACTTAAACCTGTTATCATCTTCGCCTCGCACCAAAGACCATTTCTCCCGAATAAAACAAAATTTTAAGTGCCGGGATAAAATGTGATAACGGATATCATCATTTAGAGGTATTAGATATTGAAAGATGTCACAGTTGCCATCAGAATTTGACGTGGCAACACTGTGACTCTTGCCATGGCAACACTGCGACTCTTCAGATTCACGAAGCAGTTACGCAAGCACTTACGAACCTGGGGCCAGATTCACGATGCAGTTAAGCAAGCACTTACGAACCTGTACATGTTTTCTCAATCTTTGGCGGCTTTGTTTACAATTATTAAACAGTTAATGAGCTCCGAAGCACCAGGAGGCTGTTTATAACAATAACAACAGTTGATTGGCAAGTTTTCATGCTTGTAAACTGTTTAATAAATGTAACCAAAGCTGTCAAAGATTGAGGAAAGATGTACACGTTCGTAAGTACTTGCGTAACTGCTTCGTGACTCTGGCCCCAGGTTCGTAAGTGCTTACGTAACTGCTTCGTGAATCTCGCCCCATGCATCCTTGAGTGCATCTTATTATTGGTCAAATATATTTGGCAGTTATGTAAAATTCGTCTCTGAAAATGGTCTGTAAAACATAACTTGTCTAAAAAGTCGTAAATTTTTTACCGTCTTGTTGTGTGTCTTAAATTATTGGTTTAGTTGTTTTTTTACTACTCATGAGGGACGGATACGGTTGGGCAGTATCGGTTTTTAGTCGATGTTTAAGTCTTTTTCCTCACGATAGACTTTATCTTAACAAGCTCCCCCCCCCCCCCCCACTCCTCCAGGAAACTACTTGGTTTCTTAATTTGATCATTGTCTTATAATTGGTTGTTTGTAGTGATGGTTGAGTAATTATGAGAAGTGTCGCGTGGTTAACTATCCAGCAGGTCAAGGGTGTGGATAGTGGACTGGTGAGGACTGAGCACACGGGGATAGGGTAGTGGGTGCTGAGCACACGAGAATAGGGTGGTGCTGAGCACACGAGGATAGGGTGGTGCTGAGCACACGAGGATAGGGTGGTGCTGAGCACACGAGGATAGGGTGGTGCTGAGCACACGAGGATAGGGTGGTGCTGAGCACACGGGGATAGGGTAGTGGGTGCTGAGCACACGAGGATAGGGTGGTGCTGAGCATATAAACTCTTGAATAAATATAAAACAAAGCCTCCATTATTCGTGGGAAGATGTACAGGTTTCGTTCTGTAAAGGCTTGCCACATCCTGGCCCTGCCCAGTCAAACAACTCATTAGTGCCACAACATGAGGGGTGCAGAACAGCAGCAAAGGTGCCAAGAGCACCTTTGGTTCACTTTAGTTCACTCAGTGGAAGTACTCTTGGCTGGACCGACGAGACTGTGGTGGGTATGTGGGCCTGCGGGCCGCTCCAAGCAACAGCCTGGTGGACCAAGCTCTCACAAGTCAAGCCTGGCCTCGGGCCGTGACGAGGATTCGAACGTTCGTCCTAGAGCATCCCGGACGCTGCCTGCTAATCTACGCCTGGAAAAGACAGAAGTAACAGGTGTAGAGGAGCAGTAGAAGTAGCCTTAGCTACTCTATCCCTTTGTGATGTATTTTATCGTCTCAATAAACGCACTTGAACAGGCGAGGCTGTTGCTCGGACTCGCTCCTCCGTCGCCTTAGATACCCCAGCCTCCTAACTCCTCATATTAGTGAAGTTTATCGCATATTATGCTGGTAATTCCAGACCTAACAGCAGTGGTTATGTGGTCACGGTAACAAGGGCTTAGGTACCATCCCCCCTCCCCCCTTGCTCAGGTGATTCATGACCCTAATTGCCTGCTTGGAGTAGTTAAGAAGAGGCAGCCAGGTGGAGCAGGCAAGATAACAGGTTCGACACCTGTTGGCGAGGCCCTCCGGCTCTTAGGCAGTGGGGAGGACAACAGTTTGATGGATTGGGTTTTATGTGAAGGGTATTAGTGTTTGTCGAGGTCGAGGCGGGGGGGGCGGAGACCCCTGGGTGTGGGGGAGGAGGACGGAGACCCCTGGGTGTAGGGGTGGGGGGGGGGGGACCCAAGGGTGTGGCTAGTCAGAATCAAAATTGTGAGTAGTAACAAATTCATAAAATCGTTTCAATTCTAATTATTGAACAGGCGTGAAAGAATAGGCCTACGGGGCGTGTGGCCTCTTAGTCACATTATAATTAACGTCAAAACAGAGATTCAACACACACACACACACACACACACACACACACACACACACACACACACACACACACACAAGGGGTTGACAAATGGAATGCATTAGGGGGTGATGTGGTGGAGGCTGGCTCCATACACAGTTTCAAATGTAGATATGACAGAGCCCGATAGGCTCAGGAATCTGTACACCTGTTGATTGACGGTTGAGAGGCGGGACCAAAGAGCCAGAGCTCAACCCCCGCAAACACAACTAGGTGAGTACAACTAGGTGAGTACACACACACACACACACACACACACACACACACACACACACACACACACACACACACACACACACACACACACACACACACACACAAACTCTATACAACATTAGCTAACGGTAATTTCTATAGCAGTATCAACCAAAAAATATTATATACCCTACAAATATTGAACAGCAAAAAAACACACAATTATTTGAATTTAGAGTTGTTACGAAAACCTCGTATGACTCTAAATCTAAATCTAAAATTCTAAATAGCCATTACAAGCGCAGACACAACGAATCAAGGAACTTATTTAGAAACCATGTAACCAGGGGGTGTTGTTGAGTGAGGGGGGGGGGAGGGGGGGTGTCTAGATCACACCACCTTAACCAGGCTATAATTGCAACATGACTGAAATAGCTTGTCAACAAGGCATCTTCTTGTGCCTGTAATTTTGTAATGCTCTCTTGTACCCCCTGTTCAAGGTGGGGGGGGGGGAGACCTCTTGGCTTCCACAGGTGAACAATAACAGTTGCATGTTTCAAAAAAAAAAAATTGGCTGCATCATACAAGCCACTCATTCTTAAGTCGTATTTTCCTGCAATAATGTTGATGTTCGCAGCTAAGATAAAGGGATGCCAGCGGTGAGAAGTGTATGATTGGCTTGATAGTGAACGGGTATAATACGGGTTTAATACAGCGAGCCAGTTTGTGTTCGTCATGGCTAGTCCATTGTATGTTGTTGTTGTTGTTGTGAGGTAAACAGCTGGTGTTTGCCTCAAGAGCTTAATCCCTGAGGCTCTCTATCTCCACCCAACTCTCACACACTTGTATATTATTTTGCCTCTTTATAATCTTTATACCAAGGTGGGGTTCTACTGCATGTAGTGCAACTCTATGAACTCGGTAAGACATCTTTCATCTCGACTGATTTTATGGGGGGGTCGCTATGAGGGGCCAGGAGCTGACCCCCAACCCGTCTATGTTCAGCCCATACCCCCTCACGTGTCACCCTGCAATGTCGCGTGGGGCTCGCCTCACACCACACGCCTGGCCGTCTGGTTGAGGTCTTCAACCTCGGACAGACATTTTATGATAGATGTTCTTCAATTCAAGTTGTAACTGAGCATGTTACTGGGAGAGTTGAGCGAGACATGATCACTACATACAAAATTATCAGTAGAATTGGTCATACAGAGGACCCAATATATGGAATATGTAATAAAATACATAAATAAAACACACATAAATACAAAATATGTATGCTACAATGAACAAATGGAATATACACTAAGAAGCTTCAATGTATATATTAAAGATCCAATTATATGACCAAAGGATGAGGGGCGGAACCGCAGAGCTAAAGCTTAACTCCCACAGAGTTCAATTAGACGAATATGCTCCCCCCGCCCCCCCTAGTATACTATATATCGCCTGACATATATTGCTGGTGGTGTCAGTGTGGTATGCTTTGTTAATTAAAGTGTCGGGAGCTGCTATATGATGATATCTTGTGGTATGTTCTCCATTATTGACCCTGCACCTGGATTGTACCTGAATGGGGATTCGAGGAGTCCTTCAATACTTGTGGTAGCGGTTGGTGGATGGTAATGTGGTCTTCATACACTTGGTCTAACGTAGAGACGATTGGGCAGATTCACCGTTGGTAAATCACTGTTCCTGAACACCGTGCGAGCTCTGTAATTTCAACACGTGTGTCGGTACCAATCCGCGGGTCCGGGTTCGGGCACGGTGGCAGCGGGCTTTGTGTGGAGTGCCTGCGCTTTGTGTGGAGTGCCTGCGCTTTGTGTGGAGTGCCTGCGCTTTGTGTGAAGTGCCTGCGCTTTCAAAGAATTGACTGTAACCTTTGTCTGTTTTTATGTACTTGGATAGTGTCTCTGTGGGTCTTACATTGGACTGTATTTGTTTTAGAAAATGTTCAGTTTTAAGTTCCATCAGGGAGTTATTTGTCTGCATCTCTCTGTATCTTAACCATCCTACTACTACTACTACTACCACTGCTACTAATGACCCTACTACTCACCACTTGGATAGTCTTGTCGTTAGCATCTCTGTTGCAAGTCCTGTGGGTCGCTGGAAACCTCAGATTACAGACTCTTGCAATGTCTCTCTAATCCTTGATAATTCTTGCTCCCAGAGAACACAATCAAAACCGCCTTAACTTAATAGACAGAACTCAAGAAGAACTTTAAAATTTTCCGGCTGTTTAGACCAGCCACAAATAACTTAGAAATCAATTATCAATGTTGATAGCTTGCATTCCTAGTCCAGCTTCTCCCAGTATTGGAACCCACGTGTTAGTTAACCTGTCGATTGATGAAGATTAAGCCAATAAAGAGGTGGGGCATGGGCATGAATAGCCCCGTAACTCTTTAATCTGCTGTTTTGAGATCATATGCTAATGAGTTGGCTTACCTGGGTGAGTAGGTGTGGCGTGGGTACTTTGTATTCACCACACCAGCCTACACAACAACACCTGTTGACTTCTATTGGTGTCAAAGCCACTGTGGAAGCCTCTCCCACGCCTGCTGGGATTGTTGGCCCACAATGCTCTGGTCAAGTAGGCTGTGGTGATACGCCACAATCTGATTGTGTAAAGTTTCATCGGAGGTGAAACTTATACAGTCCTTCATGTTCCATGAGACCTTCATTGGTGGTTTGGGTTGAATGTATTGTGGATTGTTGATTGTGGTTAGAGGCTTGTTGATTGTGGTTAGAGGCAGTGGTGGACCAAAGAGACAAAGCTTAATCCCCGCAACCACAATTAGGTGAGTACACACACACACACACACACACACACACACACACACACACACACACACACACACACACACACACACACTTACAAACACACAGCATCGTAAGATTGGATCATATTTATAGCCTGTGATGGAGCGCTTAATATGGTATTGAGTCGTGGTGTATCTTTCAGTGGCTTTTAATATGGCTTTCAGAGGTAGGTGAGGCATTATTATGTTCCCTGGATCGAGGTGGGCACTGCCACGGTGTGTGTGTGGGGGGGTGTTGGCACCTGAGGTGGCTGGTACTGTAGTGTGTGTGTGGTTGAAGCAGTTGTGTGGTGGGCACCTGATTACACATGAAACAACAGCCTGGTTGATCAATATAAAACGCGTTGACCTCTCGTAATATGTATGGGACCTTTTGCCTGTACCGTTTCGTGCTTGACCTCCTAGGCAACCAGGAGCAGGTCGTCGTTCAATCCCCCGACCGTCCACAAGTGTTTGGGCACCATTCCTTTTCCCTATCTCATCCCAAATCCTTATCCTGACCCCTTTCATGGGTTATATAGTCGTAATGGTTTGGCGCTTTCCCCTTGATAGTTCCTTCTTTCTTAAATAATTTCTTTCTCGTCTCGTGTATGAACTGTCGCTAATAACTACAGATACAATACCTGTGAAGGTGTTGGGAATGTATTTTCTGGTGTAGTTTCCCTTCCAAATTGTATTTCCTTAAGTCTCAGCTCTGTTATTTATCTTGAGGTTATCTTGAGATAATTACGGGGCTTAGTGTCCCCCGAGGCCCGGTCCCCGACCAGGCCTCCACCCCCCAGGAAGCAGCCCGTGACAGCTGACTAACTCACAGGTACCTATTTACTGCTAGGTAACAAGAGCATCAGGGGTGAAAGAAACTCTGCCCATCGTTTTTCGCCGGCGCCCGGGATCGAATCCGGGACCACAGGATCACGCGTCCAGTGTTCTGTCCGCTCAACCACCGGCCCTCGGTCGGTAGTTTGGTCATTAGCCTGACCAAATGATTTGTAATGTGTTGAGGCGTGGAGGCTGAGGTAGAGACCGTGGAGGCTGAGGTAGAGACCGTGGAGGCTGAGGTAGAGACCGTGGAGGCTGAGATAGAGACCGTGGAGGCTGAGATAGAGACCGTGGAGGCTGAGGTAGAGACCGTGGAGGCTGAGATAGAGACCGTGGAGGCTGAGGTAGAGACCGTGGAGGCTGAGATAGAGACCGTGGAGGCTGAGGTAGAGACCGTGGAGGCTGAGGTAGAGACCGTGGAGGCTGAGATAGAGACCGTGGAGGCTGAGATAGAGACCGTGGAGGCTGAGATAGAGACCGTGGAGGCTGAGATAGAGACCGTGGAGGCTGAGATAGAGACCGTGGAGGCTGAGATAGAGACCGTGGAGGCTGAGGTAGAGACCGTGGAGGCTGAGATAGAGACCGTGGAGGCTGAGGTAGAGACCGTGGAGGCTGAGGTAGAGACCGTGGAGGCTGAGGTAGAGACCGTGGAGGCTGAGATAGAGACCGTGGAGGCTGAGATAGAGACCGTGGAGGCTGAGATAGAGACCGTGGAGGCTGAGATAGAGACCGTGGAGGCTGAGGTAGAGACCGTGGAGGCTGAGGTAGAGACCGTGGAGGCTGAGGTAGAGACCGTGGAGGCTGAGATAGAGACCGTGGAGGCTGAGATAGAGACCGTGGAGGCTGAGATAGAGACCATAGAGGCTGAGATAGAGACCGTGGAGGCTGGCGGTCTCTGCCTCAGTAAAATATCGAGCGAGAGGTACCAGGCGCCACGACGTCCGACCACTGGATAAGACTTTAGTACCTCAAGCAACCAGTTCTTGAACCCCCCAGCCCCCCCCCAGCCCCCCCCTCCCCAGCCCCCCCCCCAGCCCCCCAGTGGCGGCGGGGGGCTGGGGTTCGAGGGGTAGAAAAAATAGCGTGTTGCTTGAGACACCATTAAGCCAGCGTTAACCTGCGCGCGCAGCACCAACAAGATCTCCTTGCCAGAGTGTGTATACCTTGGAGGGTTACCTTGCGTTGGTTTCCAGGATCAGTAGCTCTACGGCCCGGTCTCTGGGGGGTCGACGGTCTGACTAACCAGGCTGTTGGTCGCCGGTGCAAGCATCTTGCTTGACCGGGTACCATTTGGGAGGTGTTTATTTAGCTCGCTCTCCAGTGCCGAAGACGGTCGGCTAGTCATTCCCTTTACATTTAGGAGGAGGAAGAGGCTGTTATCATGCCTCGAGCCCTGTTATCATGCCTCGAGCCCTGTTATCATGCCTCGAGCCCTGTTATCATGCCTCGAGCCCTGTTATCATGCCTCGAGCCCTGTTATCATGCCTCGAGCCCTCGGTGCTTACATTGTTCCTTAGTCACCTGTTGTGCAGCCCTCGGCCACATTCACGAAGCAGTTACGCAAGCACTTACGAACCTGGGCACAGATTCACGAAGTAGTTACGCAAGCACTTACGAACCTGGGGACAGATTCACGAAGTAGTTACGCAAGCACTTACGAACCTGGGGACAGATTCACGAAGTAGTTACGCAAGCACTTACGAACCTGGGGACAGATTCACGAAGCAGTTACGCAAGCACTTACGAACCTGGGGCTATATTCACGAAGCAGTTACGCAAGCACTTACGAACCTGGGGGCCAGATTCACGAAGCAGTTACGCAAGCACTTACGAACCTGGGGCTATATTCACGAAACAGTTACGCAAGCACTTACGAACCTGGGGGCCAGATTCACGAAGCAGTTACGCAAGCACTTACGAACCTGGGGCCAGATTCACGAAGCAAATGACCAAATTGACCAAACTACTGACCATCTTCAAACTGCAGCCTCCAGAAGCTGTCTAAATACCCCTGGCACCTATTTACTAAGTGAACAGCTGCATGAGGTGAAAGAAGACGCTGCCATATGTTTCCGCATACCCGCTCTCATGCGCGCGCGCGTGCACTAACGGACGTGCTCCCAACAGTTAATACTGGGGTTGAGGTATGCCCTATATTACCTCTTATAGTCTATTAAATATGTCTTCTAATTCCATTACGGGCTCGCCATAGCCCGTGCTGCTTGGAGCTTTTTGGCTCCGGGTAGCTAATCATGAACAAGAACAATAAATATGTCTCCTCAAGGGCCTCACTTGCTTACTGACCGAACACTGACGGTTTTCAAGGTGTTATGGAAGCCAATTTACATTTATAGAAAGTCTTGTCATTTTAAAGATGAATAAATTCAGAACTTTAAATCATAAAATGGTTCCGCATTTATAATTTACTTGTTTAGGCCAGTTTTTGTGTGTAGTTGAGCATCTTGAATATGTTGGTATTGAAGCGTCTGGAACTGTGATTGATCTTGCAAGTAGTTAGCCTGACTCAGAACGGTAGGTCTAATTACTCAGATCTGATCACTTCCGGGAGGTCTAATTACTCAGGCCATAATTACTCACGTCTAATCACTCCCGGTAGATCTAATTACTCAGGCCTAATTACTGAGGTCTAATCACTCGCAGTTGTGCCATCAAATCATCTACACGAAGAACAGCGGTGAGCCTTTGAAGCCTCTTGCTTCTTTATGTTGGACTCAGCCAGAGGGTGAGTCCAACCACTTGGGCTGGACGGTAGAGCAACGGCCTCGTTTCATGCTGGTCGGCGTTCAATCCCCGACCGTCCACAAGTGGTTGGGCACCATTCCTTCCCCCCGTCCCATCCCAAATCCTTATCCTGACCCCTTCCCAGTGCTATATAGTAATGGCTTGGTATTTCCCCCTGATAATGCCCTCTGGTCCTATCTTCAGAATCAACCTGGTAAGGGCTTTAACTGGGGGGTCGTTAAGGGACCCCCCAGTTAATAATTCATCACCATTAGAGGAGTTATTCACGATCAAGTAACACGTACACTAGCCAATGGGAACTGAACTCTAAAGGTCTATCTAAATACCTGCGGTGTTGACACCACAGGGAGAGATTCAAGAGACCATATCACACCTCACGTCCAAAAATGATTTTGACAGTTTATGTGAAGCCTAAAGAGATAATCTTTAAGTAAACAGCAGTCCCGGACCCCCCCCCCCCCACCTGGCACATGTGGGGGGCGGGGTCCCCCTGGACACGCCCACATGCCTCTCGTCTTGGGGGGGGGGGGGGGAGGGAGGAACCAACATACTCTTTTATGTGTAATATTTATCTACATAACGAGATCTTGAGGAGTTAAGAAGACAGTCTCAA
Organism: Procambarus clarkii; assembly: GCF_040958095.1. NCBI lineage: Eukaryota > Metazoa > Arthropoda > Malacostraca > Decapoda > Cambaridae > Procambarus > Procambarus clarkii. Next base: position 8,683,400 of record NC_091163.1, read on the forward strand.
TAGCCAAACCTGTCAGTCGGGGCTCTGGGAGTGACCGTAGGGCTCTGGGAGTGACTGTAGGGCTCTGGGAGTGACCGTAGGGCTCTGGGAGTGACCAAGGAGCTCTGGGAGTGACCGTAGGGCTCTGGGAGTGACCGTAGGGCTCTGGGAGTGACCAAGGCGCTCTGGGAGTGACTGTAGGGCTCTGGGAGTGACCAAGGAGCTCTGGGAGTGACCGTAGGGCTCTGGGAGTGACCGTAGGGCTCTGGGAGTGACCAAGGCGCTCTGGGAGTGACTGTAGGGCTCTGGGAGTGACCAAGGAGCTCTGGGAGTGACCGTAGGGCTCTGGGAGTGACCAAGGCGCTCTGGGAGTGACCAAGGCGCTCTGGGAGTGACCGTAGGGCTCTGGGAGTGACCAAGGCGCTCTGGGAGTGACCGTAGGGCTCTGGGAGTGACCGTGTCACAGAACACCTCTGAAGGCTGGCTCACAAGAGAGAGAGGGAGCATCATTTATGATCACAAACAAAAAAAAAAACATTATGACAATGCTTTACTAATGAACAAGTGGAGCGCTGCATATTAGAGCCATGATGCTGGCGGCTCTGTATAGAGCAGCTGACTCTAGCAGCGAGTCAGACCACCCGCCCTCAGGCCAGAGTTATATTGTTGGTTGCTGGAGGAGTCTGCCCTTCACTGCTGCTGTTCTTGTTTCTGGCGGTCATGTCCTTGTTTGTGGCGGTCATGTCCTTGTTTGTGGCGGTCATGTCCTTGTTTCTGGCGGTCATGTCCTTGTTTCTGGCGGTCATGTCCTTGTTTCTGGCGGTCATGTCCTTGTTTCTGGCGGTCATGTCCTTGTTTCTGGCGGTCATGTCCTTGTTTCTGGCGGTCATGTCCTTGTTCCTGGTGGTCGTGTCCTTGTTCCTGGCGGTCATGTCCTTGTTTGTGGCGGTCATGTCCTTGTTTCTGGCGGTCATGTCCTTGTTCCTGGCCGTCATGTCCTTGTTCCTGGCGGTCATGTCCTTGTTTCTGGCGGTCATGTCCTTGTTTCTGGCGGTCATGTCCTTGTTTCTGGCCGTCATGTCCTTGTTTCTGGCGGTCATGTCCTTGTTTCTGGCCGTCATGTCCTTGTTTCTGACGGTCATGTCCTTGTTTCTGGCCGTCATGTCCTTGTTTCTGGCGGTCATGTCCTTGTTTCTGACGGTCATGTCCTTGTTTCTGGCCGTCATGTCCTTGTTCCTGGCGGTTATGTCCTTGTTTCTGGCGGTCATGTCCTTGTTTCTGGCCGTCATGTCCTTGTTTCTGACGGTCATGTCCTTGTTTCTGGCGGTCATGTCCTTGTTTCTGGCGGTCATGTCCTTGTTTCTGGCCGTCATGTCCTTGTTTCTGACGGTCATGTCCTTGTTTCTGGCGGTCATGTCCTTGTTTCTGGCGGTCATGTCCTTGTTTCTGGCGGTCATGTCCTTGTTTCTGGCGGTCATGTCCTTGTCTCTGGCGGTCATGTCCTTGTTCCTGGCGGTCATGTCCTTGTTCCTGGCGGTCATGTCCTTGTTTCTGGCGGTCATGTCCTTGTTTCTGGCGGTCATGTCCTTGTTTCTGGCCGTCATGTCCTTGTTTCTGGCCGTCATGTCCTTGTTTCTGGCCGTCATGTCCTTGTTTCTGACGGTCATGTCCTTGTTTCTGGCCGTCATGTCCTTGTTTCTGGCGGTCATGTCCTTGTTTCTGGCGGTCATGTCCTTGTTTCTGGCGGTCATGTCCTTGTTTCTGGCGGTCATGTCCTTGTTTCTGGCCGTCATGTCCTTGTTTCTGGCCGTCATGTCCTTGTTTCTGACGGTCATGTCCTTGTTTCTGGCCGTCATGTCCTTGTTTCTGGCGGTCATGTCCTTGTTTCTGGCGGTCATGTCCTTGTTTCTGGCGGTCATGTCCTTGTTTCTGGCCCCTCCTACTATGTCTCCTCCCCCTCACACTACCTTACTCCCCCCCCCATCTATATATTCAGAAGTCACCATCACACTGATATATAGACTAAAACCAGTGAGCTAAAACAGAAGCTGGAAAAGCAACGGGGAAAAAGGAGAAAACCCCACCTCCATTTCAAACTCTGACCCCTAAATATCGCATTAACAAGGTTATCGCGAATGACCGAACTCAATTACGGGCTCACCATAGCCCGTGCTACGTGGATATTTCGTTCTGAGTAGCTAAATCTACAGCATTGACTATCCTCCTAGCCTGACTATTCTTATACCTTGCTGCCAGGTATAGTCTTCTCTCAGCATAACTTGAAGGGTGTTTGGATGCCACCTGACTCTGCTGGTTGACTGTCTGCCTTTGGTATTGTCAGCATTATCTAGTTGGCTCCCTGGTGTTGTTGCTCTCAGAGTGGCTGGCTGGCTGACTGGCTGACTGGCTCCCAGAGTGGCTGGCTGGCTGGCTCTCAAGAGTGGCAGGGTGACTGGCTGACTGGCTCTCAGACTGGCAGGATAACTGACTGGCTGGTTGGCTGACTCCCAGAGTGGCTGGGTGACTGACTAACTGGCTGGCTGGCTGGCTGGCTGGTTCTCAGAGTGGCTGGCTGGCTGGCTGACTGACTGGCTGGCTGGGTGTCTAGCTGGGTGGCTGGCAATATTGTTGTACCACTGACCTTGGTGGACTTGTTGGTCATCAACCTAGTACCACTGGATAACTTGGTAGTTGAGTGAGGAATGTGTTCAGTGGTAACTCCCCTGGCGCTCCTTGTCACATCTGGCCTTGTATTAAACTTATGGATGGACCTGCTGCTTTCAAACCACTTTTTTCAATATATTCCAATTGCCCACTTGGAATTCCACTTGACGACCCCGTACATGTCGAGTATTTCCATATATCTCTTAGACTCGCTTGTGTGATCGGGACATATTTCCTCCAGATTTACAAAGTCTGGACTTGTCCCCTTTGTCTAGTTCCTTTGGTACTTTTTATGGAGGGAACATTGCTCTACGATCCCGACAAACTAGCAGATGGTGTCCATAAGTTCACCTTAATATCACATAAGTCTTCCTCCTCCTCCTCACTATCAACACCTCTAATGAGCACCTTCAACATATTACTTCCCAAACCGCTTGTGGTGTATCGTCTGGTATATTGGTGGGGCCTGCGGGCCGCTCCAAGCAACAGCCTGGTGGACCAAACAAGTCAAGCCTGGCCTCGGGCCGGGCTTGGGGAGTAGAAGAACTCCCAGAACCCCATCAACCAGGTCCTGATATTTCCTCTACGGCAGGCGGGAGTGTAGAGCTAAAGACTGCTGAGATCTTGTACTACATAGAATCTGTGAAGCATTTAAATTACAAAAACCTATTGGAAGCCAGTCAGTCAGTCAGTCAGTCAGTCAGTCAGTCAGTCAGTCAGTCTAGGAGCCTCACACACGCTAGGCTGCAGAAGTCACAGCCATTCTAGAGGTCGTCAACAGGTACACTTTTCAACGAGAGGGCGTGGTTCAGTACTTTTAGAGTTACAGGCTTATAAGTGAGAGGTTCACATGATTCGTAAGTGGAGGCAGGTGTAAGTGACGCAGCATGGAGGGTGTATAAGTGGAGGCAGGTGTAAGTGAGGCAGCATGGAGGGTGTGTAAGTGGAGCCAGATATAAGGTACACACACCTGGTGATCAGCATCAAGTAAGGTCCAACAGGTGTGGATGATTGCACACCGGGATGACTGGAATATCAACGCCTGTGGTGCACCAAGATGGCGCTCTCAAGTACCAAGGAAATAGTTCAGCTCTTGGCTGACGACAACAACAGCAGCAGCAACCGCAGCAGCAGCAGCAGCAGCAGCAGCAGCAGCAGCAGCAGCGTCAGTACCAGCAGGAGCACTCCAAGAGCAGTAGAAGGACTTGTTCTCTGGGCCGACGCCCAACCTGCATACCCGCCACGATGGGTATGTGAAGGGGGGAGAGGGGAACCCCTCAACACCCGCCCTTCAACCCCCCCCCCCCCTCAACTATCCCACCCCCACCACTCCCCCCTCTACTCTACAACCCCCACCACCACCACCACCACCACTCCCCTGTGGTGGGGACGCCACCGCCGCCCCACTCACCTGTCTTTCCCGTTCACTATAAGATGCTCTGGCTCTTGCTCTCTCTCTCTCTCTCTCTGTCTCTCTCTCTCTCTCTCTCTCTCTCTCTCTCTCTCTCTTGGCCTTTGTTTATTACAGATGTGCTTCTCCACCACCACCACCATAATAGAGAAGAAAGGAGGGAGATGGTAGCAGACAGAGAACAATGCATTCTCATGAGAGAGAGAGAGAGAGAGAGAGAGAGAGAGAGAGAGAGAGAGAGAGAGAGAGAGAGAGAGAGAGAGAGAGAGAGAGAGAGAGAGAGAGAGAGAGAGACAGAGAGAGAGACAGAGAGAGAGACAGAGAGAGAGACAGAGAGAGACAGAGAGAGACAGAGACACAGACAGACAGACAGACAGACAGACAGACAGACAGACAGACAGACCTGACCACAGGAATATCTTAACATCTTCAAAGGCCGATAAGAAAGAGGCGCCCAGCAGAAATCCCAGTACCACAGACTCCAAAAGAAAATATTAGAGAAATAAATAAGACAACGCAGAAGTACTGACGTGTAGAAGAGAAAGCTAAGGGAGGAAGAACTAAGCAGTAGAGGTTACCGTCATTAGGCACGAAATACGAGGACGTGGGAGAGAGAGAGAAGACGGGGACTGGATAGGTCATACACGATCTACAAGTAAGCCTTGACACAAGTAATGAACTCTCATCAGCTCGAGGTAGTCACAGGAACTGAGAGAATCAGTAGCTTAAGACAGCAGCATGTCCATGGGCTACAGGCCAGACTAAATATAGTGGAAAGAGACGGGAAATACTCACTGATAATGTCAAGAACTAGGGCTCACCATAGTCCGTGCTACTTGGAACTTTTTGACCAGGTAGCGAATCTTAAACAACAACAACAACATATTAGATAATATCCACCGCCGCAGAGGGTGTCTCAACTCAGAAAATCTTGAAAAACACAAGACAGAAGTTGAAGGAAAAACTTGGTACTCTGCAATCTGCCAGAGCCAGAGGAAGACACGTGGGAAAGGAAAAGGTAAAAAATATATAAATTCTCACAATGTGCTATTCAGGCAGTGAAGTAGAGCATTAATGTAGGCTAGGGAGGTTTTTGATCAAACGAAATCGACCAGTGAAGGTGATGTGTATAAATGGCTTACATCCAATTGGATGGAGTTCTATTCCCAGGCATAGAGAGATGTTTGGGCACGTTTCCTTACATCCGATGTTCAGACAGCTTTCAATAGTTACTCTCGGCGTCTGATGACAGTTGTGGGTTGTATCTTGGAGAAGGACAGTCGTAAGGGGGGTAGAAATAGCCTAAGCTACTCTATCCCTTTGAGATGTATTTCTTTCTTATCTCAATAAACATACTTGAACTTGAAGGACAGTCGTTGCCTAGAGGGACACCGACAATTGTAAACCATTCCATTCACCTGGGCACTAGGAGACTCGAACCCTGAACCCATGACTATTTTGTAGGACATTATACTCTTAGATGAGGAAATTAAAGAACAAAGAGTCATACCATACAGTATGCATTAACCAGGACATGTTTTAAAAACGGAAGAGAAAGAAAACGAAGATAGAGACGAATAATGGGTAAATAGCAGGCTAGAGAACAGGTAAAGAGAGAGAACACATCCTAGCAGAACAGTTGGTCAGACCAACGTGTCGAGGAACCCGTTCACATGAACAACATAACATCAGTAACATGCTGGAAGCTGTCAATAGTAAGAACATTGACAGATGTGAGCAGGAACTCTTTCTGCACACTACACACCTGTACAACGATAATACCAGACATTTACAACATCACTAGTGCTTTAATTAAGGGAACTCGATCTCAATCATAGAGGAAAGGAGCTGAGGAGGGGATATGATCACTACGTGTAAAATACTCGCTCCTACTGTCTCTCATCTACTCGGCCACAGTTTCACCCTCCCATATGGAATACTCCTGCACCAACCTTCCTGCCTCTCACCCCCCCCCCCCTCTCCCAATCTCCCTCTCACCCCCCCCCCTCCTCCCAGTCTCTCACCCCCTCCCAATCTCCCTCTCACCCCCCCCCCTCCCAGTCTCTCACCCCCTCCCAATCTCCCTCTCACCCCCCCCCCTCCCAGTCTCTCACCCCCTCCCAATCTCCCTCCCACCCCCCCCCCCCTCCCAGTCTCTCACCCCCTCCCAATCTCCCTCCCACCCCCCCCCCCCTCCCAGTCTCTCACCCCCTCCCAATCTCCCTCTCACCCCCCCCCCCTCCCAGTCTTACTGTCAACCTTTAACATTTGAATTTATCAGCAACTAGACTTGTCCATCCTCCTTTCCTCTCCCCCTTTCTCTTACCTCTCCCCTAACCCCCCTCCCTCTCCACTCCCCCTTCCATCCCCCCTCTCTCTTCCCCCTCCATCTCCACCGCCCACACTCCTTTCCTGGCCTCCTTTCCACGTCTTTGTGGGGTATACTGGCATACCCAGCATAATGCTCCGCCTGATATACCAGTTTATTTCTGTGTCTTGAGTATGAGTCTTGTGCTGAATAGTTAGTTCATTACCAATGGGTCAGTTCTACCTTGTGCTGGTTCCGGGGATCAATGTGCCATCGCAGGCCCGGTCTCTAACCAGGCCTCCTGGTTGGTGGCCCGGTCAATCAGGATGTTAGACGCGATCTCACAGACTGAAGGATCATTTAGCACCTTCAGAAACTCACACAACATTCCAAGGTAACGTTCAGGGGCCAGATTCACGAAGCAGTTACGCAAGCACTTATAAACCTGGGGGCCAGATTCACGAAGCATTTACGCAAGCACTTACGAACCTGTACATCTTTTCTCAATCTTTGGCGGCTTTGTTTACAATTATTAAACAGTTAATGAGCTCCGAAGCACCAGGAGGCTGTTTATAACAATAACAACAGTTGATTGGCAAGTTTTCACGCTTGTAAACTGTTTAATAAATGTAACCAAAGCCGTCAAAGATTGAGGAAAGATGTACACGTTCGTAAGTGCTTGCGTAACTGCTTCGTGAATCTGGCCCCCAGGTTCGTAAGTGCTTGCGTAACTGCTTCGTGAATCTGGCCCCAGGTTTGTAAGCGCTTGCGTAACTACTTCGTGAATCTGGCCCCAGGTTCGTAAGTGCTTGCGTAACTACTTCGTGAATCTGGCCCCAGGTTCGTAAGTGCTTGCGTAACTACTTCGTGAATCTGGCCCCTGACCCCTTCCCAGTGCTGTATAGTCTTAAAGACTTGGCGCTTTCCCCTCATAATTCCATTTCCTCTTAAAATAAACACGGAAATATGAAAGCCAAAAAAATTTAACAGAGCCAAAATGATCATTGATACAGCCTATGTTTTGTGTGCGTGTGTACTCACCTATTTGTACCAGCTCCAGCTCTTGAACCCGGCTTTTCCAGCCGTTGGTTATTTAATGCAATGACTCCCTGGCCTATTTCGTTATCATACTAGCTGTTACAGTTATGAATGGAGTTATCCTCGAGTTATCCTCTACAACCTGCTCCGTTAGGTCATTCCATTTACTCACTTCCCTCATGCTAAAATAAAACTTTCTAATGAACAAATCCACAAGGGCCGTGACGAGGATTCGAACCTGCGTCCGGGAGCATCCCAGACACTGCCTTAATCGACTGAGCTACGACAGGGTTAAAAGAGTTGAAACCTAAGTTCTACTGAACTTTTGATACATCATGTTAGTTGATTTGTGTGTAAAAAAAACTTCCTAACATCTCTATGACACATTTTGAGTGTCAAGCTTCCATCCGTGGCCCCTTGTTCTGCTGATATTCATTGTAAACATGTTCTATGTTTCCACCCTGTCAATCCCTGGAAGTATTTTATACGTCTGTATCATGTCCCCCTCTCACTCTCCTCCTCTGTACTCAACTAGTTGTGTTTGCGGGGGTTGAGCTCTGGCTCTTTGGTCCCGTCTCTCAACTGTCAATCAACAGGTGTACAGGTTCCTGAGCCTACTGGGCTCTTATCATATCTACACTTGAAGCTGTGTATGGAGTCAGCCTCCAAATACTCACCTAATTGTGCTTGTGGGGGTTGAGCTCTGGCTCTTTGGTCCCGCCTCTCAACTGCCAATCAACTGGTGTACAGATTCCTGAGCATGCTGGGCTCTATGACGTACGTGTGTGTGTGTGTGTGTGTGTGTGTGTGTGTGTGTGTGTGTGTGTGTGTGTGTGTGTGTGTGTGTGTGTGTGTGTGTGTGTGTGTGTGTGTGTGTGTGAGAGGTCTCCACAAACACGCCCTCATCCATTCACAGCCGTCACACACACACCTCACCCTCTTGTGTAGCGCAAGTCAAGGGGTCAAGAGACGGCCTTGCCAAGGGCGTTGGGAAGTAGGCACGAGGGATCAATGGGTGACCGGTGTATGTGTGGACGCCCTCACACACACACACACACACACACGTACACATACACACACGTACGTACACGACCCCCCCCCCCCAGCCAGGAGGGCCCTTCCCCCCCCTTCCCGATGACGTAAGGGCTCCGTCACAACATTTACATACTAACATTGACCTTGCGCGTGGTGGGTCAAGGGTCGCATCGCAGCCTTCAAGAGAGGGGCAGGGGGAGCCCTGGGGGTCAGGGGTGTAGGGGGGTACTCGCCCCCCTCCCCCCCCCCCACACACACAGGCTGGAGCCTTTAGTAGCTACCTCCTTGGTACCTATTTACTACTAGGTAACACAACCGTGTGAAAGAAGCAGCCCACTTGTTTCTGGCTAGATCGGGAATGGAATCCGGGCCCTCTGGACTACGACCCCGAGCGATGTCCTCTCGAAAGAGACAGACAGCCATGCAGGCATAGACAGACAGACACAGAATCAGACAGACATATAAGAGAAAAATATGCCGGGAGACAGAACATTAGACAACTGACGGTTAGAAAGGCGGGGTCCAAGAGCTACCAGCTCGATCCTGCGGTCACAAATAGTAAACACACACAGTGACCAGGGGCCAGATTCACGAAGCAGTTACGCAAGCACTTACGAACCTGTCCATCTTTCCTCAATCTTTGGCGGCTTTGTTTACAATTATTAAACAGTTAATGAGCCCCGAAGCACCAGGAAGCTGTTTATAACAATAATTGACAATAACAGTTGATTGACAAGTTTTCACGCTTGTAAACTGTTTAATAAATGTAACCAAAGCCGTCAAAGATTGAGGAAAGATGTACACGTTCGTAAGTGCTGGCGTAACTGCTTCGTGAATCTGGCTACAGGTGTATGGGAGAGAGGGAGGGAGGGAGGGACGGGGAGGACATTGAATGAATGACCTTGTGAGAGGAGTCAGGGGTCACCAGACGGCCTCCAGGGGTCGTGAGGGACGGGTTAACCAGGAGGTCAACGGAGGTGAGAAGGAGGGTGAGGGACAGGGCAGTGACCACGGGGATAGAGAAGTATTCCCCATTGAAGAACATTACAAAGAAGTCGATTAAGGCAGTGTCTGGGATGCTCCCGGACGCAGGTTCGAATCCTCGTCACGGCCCTTGTGGATTTGTTCATTACAAAAGAACATTGCAAGAGGCGGTGAGTCACAATAACGTGTCGGAAGTATGTTGACCAGACCACACACTAGAAGGTGAAGGGACGACGACGACGTTTTGGTCCGTCCTGGACCATTCTCACAATTGACTTGAGAATGGTCCAGGACGGACCGAAACGTCGTCGTCCCTTCACCTTCTAGTGTGTGGTCTGGTTAACATACTTTAGCCACGTTATTGTGACTCATCGCCTGCATTCAGATCCACCTATATAAGGCTCTAGTTGGGCCGCATCTAGAGTATCCCCCAGTACCACTACACACCATAAAGAAAACTAACATGCAGAAACTGCAAGCTGTGCAAAATAAGGCGCTAAGGAGAGCAGCAAAACACCGTCCACCATATGATCAGACAATCCAGGAGCTCCAGGAACTCCTGAACACACAGCCACTAAACATCAGACTGCAGCACCAAGCCATCAGGGTGTGGAACACCATCCCAATGTTAGAGGACCCAGTGTTTGAAAGATTGCTCCAAGATTTTGTTTAAGGGAGGGGATGGAGGGAAAGATGATTGTGTTGTTGTTATAGATTAAGCTACTCTGAACAAGTTCCAAGTAGCACGGGCTATGGTGAGCCCGTAACTTACCTGGCACAGGAGCGGGGCAAGTAGCACGGGCTATGGTGAGCCCGTAGTGGAAAGATGAAGGTGAAAGTTTAGAAGTGGGAAATACAGTGTGAGTTGTGATAGGCGGGCTGTCCGCCTTGCTGACAGGGAACTCTTCTTCGGGAAACGATCGCCTGGGTTCGTATCCCGGCCGGGGGAGGATTGACTGGGCGCCAATCCTTAACTGTACGCCTCTCTTCACCCAACAGTTAAATCGCTACCTGGTTTGTTAAACGATTTGGCGGGTCGTATTCCGTGGGAGAAAATAGTATTAAGGACCCGTCCATAATGGACGCAGAACAAATGACAAGTTCACTTTTAAAGCAAAATAAAATTAAAATTAAAATAGAAGAAAACCCAAAGATATGAGCAGCAACACCTTGAAGAGCACCATGATATCTTAAACCTTTGTTGACATTCTTGTGATAGCAGCAACCACAGAAAACGAGGCCCATTATCGATGAACTAACGATGGTAAACAACTCCCAAAGCAATTACAATTATCAAGCAAACAATAACAACACATAAGATATCATCTAAGACAACCAAAAGTACATTAGCACAGAGAAAGTTTAATATTTCGGAAGAAAATGAACATTTACCATATCAACAAAACACAGAAAACGTAAGAAAATTAAGAAGGGAGAACTCTAGTAATCTTAAGTATCCTATTAAAAATCTTCTCAAAGAGAAGAATAACGGCACCACTACAAGCGCCAACGAAAGGTGGAACAGTAGCAGCAGTTATCGCAAGAATATAAAAATAACCGGGGACAATATATAACAACCTATAACCATAAAACTCGAATTCCAATCGTGAGGAAGAGTGAGAGAGAGTCTTGTGAGAGTCTTGTGAGAGTCTTGTGAGAGTCTTGTGAGAGTCTTGTGAGAGTCTTGTGAGAGAGTCTTGTGAGAGTCTTGTGAGAGTCTTGTGAGAGAGTCTTGTGAGAGAGAGTCTTGTGAGAGTCTTGTGAGAGAGTCTTGTGAGAGAGAGTCTTGTGAGAGTCTTGTGAGAGAGTCTTGTGAGAGTCTTGTGAGAGAGTCTTGTGAGAGTCTTGTGAGAGAGTCTTGTGAGAGTCTTGTGAGAGAGTCTTGTGAGAGAGTCTTGTGAGAGAGTCTTGTGAGAGTCTTGTGAGAGTCTTGTGAGAGAGTCTTGTGAGAGTCTTGTGAGAGAGTCTTGTGAGAGAGAGTCTTGTGAGAGTCTTGTGAGAGTCTTGTGAGAGTCTTGTGAGAGTCTTGTGAGAGAGTCTTGTGAGAGAGAGTCTTGTGAGAGTCTTGTGAGAGTCTTGTGAGAGTCTTGTGAGTCTTGTGAGAGAGTCTTGTGAGAGTCTTGTGAGAGTCTTGTGAGAGAGTCTTGTGAGAGTCTTGTGAGAGTCTTGTGAGAGTCTTGTGAGAGTCTTGTGAGAGTCTTGTGAGAGAGTCTTGTGAGAGAGAGTCTTGTGAGAGTCTTGTGAGAGAGTCTTGTGAGAGAGAGTCTTGTGAGAGTCTTGTGAGAGTCTTGTGAGAGTCTTGTGAGAGAGTCTTGTGAGAGAGAGTCTTGTGAGAGTCTTGTGAGAGAGTCTTGTGAGAGAGAGTCTTGTGAGAGTCTTGTGAGAGAGTCTTGTGAGAGTCTTGTGAGAGAGTCTTGTGAGAGTCTTGTGAGAGAGTCTTGTGAGAGTCTTGTGAGAGAGTCTTGTGAGAGTCTTGTGAGAGAGTCTTGTGAGAGAGTCTTGTGAGAGTCTTGTGAGAGAGTCTTGTGAGAGTCTTGTGAGAGAGTCTTGTGAGAGTCTTGTGAGAGAGTCTTGTGAGAGTCTTGTGAGAGAGTCTTGTGAGAGAGTCTTGTGAGAGTCTTGTGAGAGAGAGTCTTGTGAGAGAGAGTCTTGTGAGAGAGAGTCTTGTGAGAGAGAGTCTTGTGAGAGAGAGTCTTGTGAGAGAGAGTCTTGTGAGAGAGTCTTGTGAGAGAGAGTCTTGTGAGAGAGTCTTGTGAGAGAGAGTCTTGTGAGAGAGTCTTGTGAGAGTCTTGTGAGAGTCTTGTGAGAGAGTCTTGTGAGAGTCTTGTGAGAGAGTCTTGTGAGAGAGTCTTGTGAGAGTCTTGTGAGAGAGTCTTGTGAGAGAGTCTTGTGAGTCTTGTGAGAGTCTTGTGAGAGAGAGTCTTGTGAGAGAGAGTCTTGTGAGAGAGAGTCTTGTGAGAGAGAGTCTTGTGAGAGAGTCTTGTGAGAGAGAGTCTTGTGAGAGAGTCTTGTGAGAGAGAGTCTTGTGAGAGAGTCTTGTGAGAGAGAGTCTTGTGAGAGAGAGTCTTGTGAGAGAGAGTCTTGTGAGAGAGTCTTGTGAGAGAGTCTTGTGAGAGAGAGTCTTGTGTGAGAGTCTTGTGAGAGAGAGTCTTGTGAGAGAGTCTTGTGAGAGAGAGTCTTGTGAGAGTCTTGTGTGAGAGTCTTGTGAGAGAGTCTTGTGAGAGAGTCTTGTGAGAGAGTCTTGTGAGAGAGTCTTGTGAGAGTGTCTTGTGAGAGAGTCTTGTGAGAGAGTCTTGTGAGAGAGAGTCTTGTGAGAGAGAGTCTTGTGAGAGAGAGTCTTGTGAGAGAGAGTCTTGTGAGAGAGAGTCTTGTGAGAGAGAGTCTTGTGAGAGAGAGTCTTGTGAGAGAGTCTTGTGAGAGAGAGTCTTGTGAGAGAGAGTCTTGTGAGAGAGTCTTGTGAGAGAGAGTCTTGTGAGAGAGTCTTGTGAGAGAGAGTCTTGTGAGAGAGAGTCTTGTGAGAGAGAGTCTTGTGAGAGAGAGTCTTGTGAGAGTGTCTTGTGAGAGAGTCTTGTGAGAGAGAGTCTTGTGAGAGAGAGTCTTGTGAGAGAGAGTAACTACAAAGGTGAAAGGTCAAGTTCCTTACGCCTGGCCTTGTGACCTTCCGTACCCAGTGGGTTACGAACCAAGTGGGAACGAAGATAACTCTTGAGACAAGTGTCTTGAGTTAGTCTCTGCGGGTTGAGTACATTGTACTTCTTGACTGCTTGTACCAGGTACTTCCAAGAGTACTTCCTTACCTTTCTTCCGCTTCTTGGTCTCTTATCTTCCACCGGTCGTTTCGTAATTGTCAATTTATATACGTTGTTCTTATCCACTTTGTTCATGCTCTTCTGATAGCATGCGCCTGATGCTCCTGTTCACCTAGCGGTAAATAGGTACCTGGAAGTTAGACAGCTGCTACGGGTTGCTTCCTGGGGGTAACAAAAAGGAGGCCTGGTCGAGGACCGGGCCGCGGGGACGCTAATCCCCGAAATCACTCAAGATAACCTCAAGATAACATGATTCAACCCATCCTTCTGAGGTGATAGTACCTATTGGTACTTTCCACTAAAATAGTCATTATAAATACTATAATTTCGAGTACGTACCCGTGTCCTCGTGGCTGTAACCCGGGACGCGAGTTCAATCCCACAGCACTGCTCCAAAAGACTTTCAGATATATATACAAGGCAATTTGGATTGGATTGTGTACCTTTGCTTCTTGTTAATTGTTGTGCTTCACGAGGTGCAGATAATTCATTGTTTAGATTATTAAATTGATTTTAATTATCAGCTTCCCATTTTCTTATGTTTTCTTAGTTATTTTGACTTTTGTGTTGGTTTTATACTTTTATCTCCTTCTTGAGGTTATCTTGAGATGATTTCGGGGCTTTAGTGTCCCCGCGGCCCGGTCCTTGACCAGGAATCCACCCTCAGGAAGCAGCCCGTGACAGCTGACTAACTCCCAGGTACCTATTTACTGCTAAATTCGGTCATTATCTTTTTCCCATTCTTGTAAGTTGACTTCCCATTACGGTGTAAATACCTTCGCGTATTGTTTACCCTTCCCTATCACCCTTCCCCGTTTTCATTACCTTACACTTGTTGGGGTTGAACTCTTGGGCACTCCTGGAGTTGGTGAAGATCTTCGTGCCGCAGTCTACAGTCCTCAAGGCTGGCGTTCCTGGTTACCGTTGCTCCACCTGCGAACACTAACAGTTTACTGCGACCCTCTGTTTCCTGCCCATCAGGTACTCTATCACACAGGTCAATGTCCTACACCTGTGATCCCAGCCTGTGTGTCTTACACACCTGCCTTTTGTGACAAGACGGTGCCAAATATACAAGGAACGGGAGCCGGTCGGCCGAGCGGACAGCACACTGGACTTGTGATCCTGTGGTTCCGGGTTCGATCCCAGGCGCCGGCGAGAAACAATGGGCAGAGTTTCTTTCACCCTATTCCCCCCTGTTACCTAGCAGTAAAATAGGTACCTGGGTGTTAGTCAGCGGTCACGAGCTGCTTCCTGGGGGTGGAGGCCTGGTCGAGGACCGGGCCGCGGGGACACTAAAAGCCCCGAAATCATCTCAAGATAACCTCATCTAAAGATAATGGTTGTTGCGTCTTAGAAAATGGCGCCTCTGTCAAGTGTCAGTTTTTCCCTATACGGCCGTGTTAATGTTTGTCCTTCCCTGGTGTGAGAGGTGGCACGGAGAATGAGCAGTCTTGTGTATTTACGATTTTGTGCCTGCGGGATCGAACCTGTTAGCTCTTGGACCCCTACCGCCCCTCTCACTCTCTCTAGGCGAATAGAAGCATCAGGTGAAAGAAACTGTCCATTTCTTTCTGCCTCGATCGGGACTCGAATCCGGGCCCCTTAGGACTACGACCCCAGAGCGCTGTCCACTCAGCTGCGATACCCTGTGCATCAAATAAATCATCAAATGCATCAAAAAGCTGTCAGGAGCGTTCACTTTCATTGTTTTATATCGTTTTATATATAATTATATAGTGTTTATATATAATTATATATTATATATATTTATAAAACTTATTATTGTTTTATCGGGGTGGTAAACATGTCCTTTAGGGGACATGTTTAGCACTAATTTTTCTAATTATTCATTCTCATTCTAATTTTTTAGGATTTCACTAATTTCTTTGTGATCTTCAGTGTGAATAGAGGCATCAGTTGAAAGAAATGAACCTTCACTTGTGAATACAGGTCCAATACTGTCCGAGGGGTTTATTTCGATTTTGAGTATGTGAAGAAATATTTTTGTTAGTTTTTATCTCTTGTATAATTTTCTCAATACCATTTCTTTAATATGACTGCTTCAGTCTCTGTTCTGTGTCCTCCATCTCCCCTGTTGTATTCTTTCTTCGTAAAGATAATCGTGTCTTGCTTAAGCTTTTCAGATATATTTGTTTCCTTCTTCTGTAGAGCTGTCTGCGTTCTCCAAGCTGCTGCTCTGCCAGTCTTTCTGCTCTCTCACACACACACACACACACACTCACACACACACACACAGACACACACTCACACACACACACACTCACACACACACACACACACACACACACACACACACACACACACACACTCACACACACACACACACACACACACACACACACACACTCACACTCACACACACTCACTCACTCACTCACTCACTCACTCACTCACTCACTCACTCACTCACACACACACACACACACACACACACACACACACACATACATGTCTCTGACAGACTTGATATACTTCGGTCGTCAGCTCTATTCCTTGTGTTAGAAAATACAATATATTACAATATTATTTAATATTAAATATTAGAACATTTTCCCATTAAATGTTTGAAAAGTTCCACTTACTTGCTCCCCAATCTAGACTTTTATTATTGAAACTGAATTGACTAACACCTCTCGCTTCGCTCATTTTGGTGGGGAGCTGTTACGAGTAATGATGTTAGTTTGCACTTAAATGAGCTTGCGATGTCGTATCAGATCGTAATGTCCCTGATTATTTCTTCATTGTTTGTAACGATCAGATCTACAATATTGTCGGTGAGTTGGCTCTTATATGCTGCTTGAGCAAAACTTGTTTGCAGAATCTAATTAGTTCTCTGACCTGTGGTTGGTTAGTTCCTGATAGTTTTCCTGTTATGATATAGTTTGATATTCTCCATCCAAGTGTGGGCAGGTTGGAGTCTCCTGGGAAGATATTATTTGGTATTGGGCTCGGTGGATTATCCAGATTATTGTGTGTGTGTGTGTGTGTGTGTGTGTGTGTGTGTGTGTGTGTGTGTGTGTGTGTGTGTGTGTGTATCTTACCCATTTAACTTTAAGTATCAGTTTAATCTTATGATTACACTGCTGCAGCCCATGGCAAGAAGGCTGATTGAGGGCTTGAACTAGGGCTTATTAGTGGCCTTGGAAGTGAAGTCGTGTCTCTTCACGCCAGGGACCAGCCCCTCCTACCCCCTGGATCCCTGTGGCGATCCCTGGTGGATCAGAGACTGGTGGATCAGAGGCTGGGGAGGTCTTGAACTGCTGATTTTTCAATCGAGTGAGTTCTGGCTCTAATGATGATTCAGGAGATATTCAGGTTCCCAAGACAGGTTTCGAAACACACCATTTCCTTGTAGCATTGGCAGTGTTGGGTGGGCGTGGGACACTTAAGTGGGGCGTGGGCCAGGCCAGGTTCCCGTCGCCCCCCACGCCCACCAAGCACACGCCCACCAAGCACACGCCCACCATATTAATTGCAGCCTTCGGGCAACGAATGCAGTCTCAGCAATCGTCAGGGAAGGCTGGCCACAGACCAGACTGAAGGAGTGGAACACCGCTGGAAACCAACAACACAACTCCTGGTGGATCGGTTGATCCACCAGGATCCCCCCCCCCCCACACACACACAGTGGTGTAGGTGTGACCCAGTGGTGTAGGTGTGGCCAGTGGTGTAGGTGTGGCCAGTGGTGTAGGTGTGACCCAGTGGTGTAGGTGTGGCCAGTGGTGTAGGTGTGACCCAGTGGTGTAGGTGTGGCCAGTGGTGTAGGTGTGGCCAGTGGTGTAGGTGTGACCCAGTGGTGTAGGTGTGGCCAGTGGTGTAAGTGTGGCCAGTGGTGTACGTGTGACCCAGTGGTGTAAGTGTGGCCAGTGGTGTAGGTGTGACCCAGTGGTGTAAGTGTGGCCAGTGGTGTAAGTGTGACCCCCAGCCACCGCCGCGGGAGCACAGCTAAAAACATGATTAATTATCTCCATTAAACGCGGCAAAAAGCACAAATACTAATCATTCATCATGGAGACAGACCCGACCAATGTAGGCTAATTGTCGAGACGGTAATAGACAGATTGGGGCAATAATCACTGCTGGCTTTGTCAGCAATTTTAACTTTGTTTTTTTGTCGTTCTAATTCGCCAATTTACTGAATGCTTTCCGCCATCTTTTCCTCGTTGATTAAGAGAAGATTTAGTTATTATCTATAGTTATTATCTAGAGATGCTGGGGTGTGGGGGGAGGGGGGGGGAAGGTGTAAATATCATAGTTTTCACCTCTGTGTCGCCTATATTTATGGCTAATATTATCATGCCTCGACTTGGGGTCGAGATTTTGGTTCTCTCTTAATTAGAATATAATTTGATTACTTTCTTTACAGAGGACAAATGGTCCTGTTTATAAACGGTTGGGCTTAACAGCTTATTCAGTTTACGGTTCTTGCGAGGCTTTGTGTGACAGGGGACAGGCTTGATTTGTGAGAGTTTGGTCCACCAGGCTGTTGCTTGGAGCGGCCCGCAGGCCCACATATCCACCACAGCCCGGTTGGTCCGGCACTTCTTGAAGAAAACTATCCAGTTTTTCTCTTGAAGATGTCCACGGTTGTTCCGGCAATATTTCTTATAGTCGCTGGGAGGATGTTGAACAACCGTGGACCTCTGATGTTTATACAGTGTTCTCTGATTGTGCCTATGGCACCTCTGCTCTTCACTGGTTCTATTCTGCATTTCCTTCCATATCGTTCACTTCAGTACGTTGTTATTTTACTGTTCAGATTTGGGACCTGGCCCTCCAGTATCTTCCAGGTGTATATTATTTGATATCTCTCTCGTTTCCTTTCTAGTGAGTACATTTGGAGAGCTTTGAAACGATCCCAATAATTTAGGTGCTTTATCTCGTCTATGCGTGCCGTATATGTTCTCTGTATTCCCTCTATTTCAGCACACTCTCCTGCTCTGAAGGGGGAAGTGAGTACTGAGCAGTACTCAAGGTGGCAGTAGTCAGTACTCACCAAAATGTGTACACAAAGTCTGTTTTGTCTCTGGTGATGGATACGGAGCTGTTAACGTGGGTGGCGCCTAGTTGTGCCTACAAGGGACGAGCTTTAGCTCTTGGACCACGCCTTTAACATTGTCAACTAGTATACAGGTTTGAACAACCTTCACGTCTTGGCGGATTCTATTTGTTTACTACTTACACGAGTGCTGTGTGTGCGTGTGCGTGTGTGTGTGTGTGTGCGTGTGTGTGTGTGTGTGTGTGTGCGTGTGTGTGTGTGTGTGTGCGTGTGTGTGTGTGTGGTGTGTGTGTGTGTGTGTGGTGTGTGTGTATGTGTGTGTGTGTGTGGTGTGTATGTGTGTGTGTGTGTGGTGTGTATGTGTGTGTGTGTGTGTGTGTGTGTGTGTGTGTATGTATGTGTGTGTGTGTGTGGTGTGTGTGTGTGTGGTGTGTGTGTGTGGTGTGTGTGTGTGGTGTGTGTGTGGTGTGTGTGTGGTGTGTGTGTGGTGTGTGTGTGGTGTGTGTGTGGTGTGTGTGTGGTGTGTGTGTGGTGTGTGTGTGTGTGTGTGGTGTGTGTGTGTGTGTGTGTGTGTGTGTGTGTGTGTGTGTGTGTGTGTGTGTGTGTGTGTGTGTGTGTGTGTGTGTGTGTCTGTGTGTGTCTGTGTGTGTGTGTGTGTGTGTGTGTGTGTGTGTGTGTGTGTGTGTCTGTGTGTGTGTGTGTGTGTGTGTGTGTGTGTGTGTGTGTGTGTGTGTGTGTCTGTGTGTGTGTGTGTCTGTGTGTGTGTGTGTGTGTGTGTGTGTGTGTGTGTGTGTGTGTGTGTGTGTGTGTGTGTGTGTGAGAGTGTGTGTGTGTGGGTGGTGTGTGTGTGTGTGTGTGTGTGTGTGTGTGTGTGTGTGTGTGTGTGTGTGTGTGTGTGTGTGTGTGTGTGTGTGTGTGTGTGTGTAGACATGACAAGCACCTCAGCAGATGTCTCTCCACCAGAGGATGTCGCTAGCTACCAAGGTCATCCCGTCAGTAATTTACCTTGTTCTAATTCTTAAGTATTTACTTATTTCACTTATATACAAGAAAGTACATTGGGTTTGTGAGAGTACATAACATTGGTGTTCTTACATCCTGACAAAGCCACTAACACCCACAGCATATTCTTAGACTGTTGTTCTGACAACAGGGGAATGAGGCTGGGTTAGGAAGCCTGGCCGAGGTAGTTTGGCGGGGCTGGGCTTGGCCTGGCCGAGCTTGTACTGCCTCTTCGTTTGTCTCATCTCACGACTCTGCCATTTGTTGATTGCCTGCCTGCAGGGCTTCGTGTCGCGCCCTGTACCTGTTGCAACATAGCAACACACACTTAATTGCATTACCAAATCATTCCCTTAATTGTCTGTGTAAAAGCGGGCGCGGAATTACGCGAGATCACCGCTTTGTCATGTAATTCTGCTTCATCTCTCTCTTCTCAGCCCTTTCATTTGTATCTTTTTAGGGGTGTAAGGGGAAGTTTTTCTGGCGTGTCCTTGGGTCTAAGTTTGTATACCATGATGGCGTCCCTTTATGCCTGGGGGGAGCCCTGTGGTGCTAACCTGACAGGGGTTACCTGACAGGGGTTACCTGGGGGGAGTGTGGTGTAGCTCTGTGTCCCCAGCCTGAGGGGTAGTCTTCTTGTACCTGTTTCAACTTTACTGCCGTTCCGGTTCTCTTATCTGGCCTTGAAGTTTTGGGTGGAGGTGGCTTCTACAACTTATGTCTGTGTTCCATCTGTTGACCACTATGATAAGGGTATTTTACCATGTTTCTTCGATTCGTCTGTGTCTCCAGCTTCCACCTGTGTCCTCTTGTCCTACTTTCTCTCTTTAAAGAGGGTGCCCTTGCCCATTCTATTTCCCCTCAGTATCTTGTATGCTGTGATCATATTTCCCGTTCCTTCCCTTCTACGTTAAATTTAGTTCCATTAATGTGTTCTCGTAGCGGAGTGCACTTAGCTCTGACAGTAATCTTGGTGCAGACCTCTGTACTGTCTAGTAGGCTTTTGTCTTCTTGGACGATTCTGTTTCTAGATTCTATTGGGTGTTTAGAAAGTAGTTTAGCATCCCAAGTCATGCCAGCCAGCCTCCCATATTGTGCCGGTGTTAATCTATTGGTTAATCTAATAAGTTTATGGGGCATGGCTTTCCCCATAATATCTTACACTCATCTGTTGCAGAGTACTGGAGTGTACTCGTCTAGTTGTGCTTGCGGGGGTTGAGCTCTGGCTCTTTGGTCCCGCCTCTCAACTGTCAATCAACTGGTGTATAGGTTCTTGAGTCTATTGGGCTCTATCATATCTACACTTGAAACTGTGTATGGAGTCAGCCTCCACCACCGTGTGGTGTGGTGTGGTGTGTGGTGGTGGTGGTGGTGGTGTGTGGTGTGGTGTGGTGTGGTGGTGTGTGGTTGTGGTGGTGGTGGTGTGGTGTGGTGGTGTGTGGTGTGGTGGTGGTGTGTGGTGTGGTGGAGGAGATAGTGTGATTCGTCATCTTAAGGGCGAGGAAGAGAGATAACGGGTGTGAAGGAGGTCTTCACACTGGGAGGTGTTGGTAGGTAATGTCTACGGGTGAGAAAGTAGTTATCTTGGGTCGAGTGTTTTATCTTAAGATGTTAGGCAGATGTTTCCTTCAGGTGTTGCGCTTGATAGAGCGAGGTTTGGGTTATGTGGGGTGTTGGTTAGATTTATGATAACCTTGGCTGACAGAGATATCACGTTATCTTAAGGGTGATGTGTGTGTTATCTTAGGATATTGCCGGTGGTTGAGTGGACAGAACACTGGACGCGTGATCCTGTGGTCCCGGGTTCGATCCAGGGCGCCGGCGAAAAACAATGGGCAGAGATTTTTCACCCTGATGCCCCTGTTACCTAGCAGTAAATAGGTATCTGGGAGTTAGTCAGCTGTCACGGGCTGCTTCCTGGGGGTGGAGGCCTGGTCGAGGACAGGGCCGCGGGGACACTAAGCCCCGAAATCATCTCAAGATATACCTGCTTGATGGGGTTCTGGGAGTTCTTTTACTCCCCAAGCCCGGCCCGAGGCCAGGCTTGACTTGTGAGAGTTTGGTCCACCAGGCTGTTGCTTGGAGCAACAGGTCCGGCACGTCTTGAAGAAAACTGTCCAATTTCCTCCTGATATCCACGGGTTGTTCCGGTCATTATACACAAAAAGTATACAGAGAGAAAGATTTAGGAGTGGATATAATTCTAACTGAAACCACACACATAAACAGGATAACATCAGCGGCATGTGAGAGGCAGACAAATATAAGAACATCGTTTAGACACCTAAATCAGGACTCTAAGCAAATCTACACAACATTTCTTACACATGAGAAAGAGCTACACACCACGGGGGTGTGTAGGGGGCGTCTAGGGCGCCCCTGGGGTGTGTAGCTCACTAGGGCGCCCCGGGGTAGGGGAGATGGGAGAGGTCAACTTACTGCAGAAGGTGGAGGGCGTGGCTGCCCAAGTGTTGACGTCGACACGATAGTGTCTGGCGGGAACAGGGCAGCCACTGCTCCTGCTGCTGCTGTACCTGGTGTTGCTGTACCTGGTGCTGCTGTACCTGCTGCTGCTGTACCTGGTACAGTGTGAGAGTAACGCGGGCGTCACCGTACCTTCACAGTAAGAGATAATTTACCTCAGACAAGAACAGTGATCTTGGCTCACCTTTCCGACCTCCCTTTCCCAGGCTTTCCAAAGGTAAATGGACCTCCCTCAATTACCCATCCTCCCTCAACCCCCCCCCTCACCTACCCATCCTCCCTCATCCCCACCTACCCTTCTTTCCCCCTATAGTCAATCCGTTTATCAGGTTTTACAACACTTCATCTTGTTTATTGTGTGTATGTGTACTAGAGGTATTTTGACAGTGAGGGGGAGTGGCTCTGGGGTGTGGGGTGCAGCTGGGGGGGTGCGGTTGTGGCAGGTGTGGGGTGAGGTGTGGCTGCAGCTCTCATGACGCCCCGTCCTCCTAAGATCCCCAACGTCAAGAAACTGACGTACTAATGTGCCCTGTCCTAACATTCCCTCAGGAGTCACAGTGCCCGTCTAAGAGCTTAACATAATTCTCTTTTCTTAGGCTTTTGTTAATTTATCGTCTAATTGACGTGTTATGTGTTCTTGTGTATACGTAAATAAACGTATTTATTGCCAGTTAAAAATATATCTTATTTGATTATATATATTCAGTTGATGTAGAAAACATAAAATAGCCAGTGGGTGGTGTGTGGGGCCAGATATTTCCCAGTGGGTGGTGTGTGGGGCCAGATATTTCCCAGTGGGTGGTGTGTGGGGCCAGATATTTCCCAGTGGGTGGTGTGTGGGGCCAGATATTTCCCAGTGGGTGGTGTGTGGGGCCAGATATTTCCCAGTGGGTGGTGTGTGGGGCCAGATATCTCCCAGTGGGTGGTGTGTGGGGCCAGATATCTCCCAGTGGGTGGTGTGTGGGGCCAGATATTTCCCAGTGGGTGGTGTGTGGGGCCAGATATCTCCCAGTGGGTGGTGTGTGGGGCCAGATATCTCCCAGTGGGTGGTGTGTGGGGCCAGATATCTCCCAGTGGGCGGTGTGTGGGGCCAGATATCTCCCAGTGGGTGGTGTGTGGGGCCAGATATCTCCCAGTGGGTGGTGTGTGGGGCCAGATATCTCCCAGTGGGCGGTGTGTGGGGCCAGATATCTCCCAGTGGGCGGTGTGTGGGGCCAGATCTCCACTGAAGAAGTACCTGAAGGGTTGCAAAGAGCCACTTGCCCGGTATTTAAGTAGTGGGTGGGGTCGTTGGCGGTACACAAGCAGGTGGGTGTTTTATCCAGTATGGTGATGTTTGCTGAGGGCGGACAGGGAGGGGGTGAGTGTTGGGCATGGGGTGGGGGCGCTGGGCATGGGGTGGGGGTGGGGGGGCGCTGGGCATGGGGTTGGGGGGCGCTGGGCATGGGGTGGGGGCGCTGGGCATGGGGTGGGGGCGCTGGGCATGGGGTGGGGGCCGCTGGGAAGGGGGGTGTGTGTTCAGTGGTGCGAGACTGTCCCATCTCTGTGGGCCCACTGCATCACACATGATGTACCCCAGCACCAAAATGCTTAAACACTCACCTTGCTGTTAAACGTTAAGTTCGCCTATATTACTTTATATGTAATTCACAAGTAGTTATGTGAATGTTGACAGGTGCCAAGCGCAGGCAGGTGTGGCGTACCAAGCGCAGGCAGGTGTGGCTTACCAAGCGCAGGCAGGTGTGGCATGCCAAGCGCAGGCAGGTGTGGCATGCCAAGCGCAGGCAGGTGTGGCGTGCCAAGCGCAGGCAGGTGTGGCGTGCCAAGCGCAGGCAGGTGTGGCGTGCCAAGCGCAGGCAGGTGTGGCGTGCCAAGCTCAGGCAGGTGTGGCGTACCAAGAGCAGGCAGGTGTGGCGTGCCAAGCGCAGGCAGGTGTGGCGTGCCAAGCGCAGGCAGGTGTGGCGTGCCAAGCGCAGGCAGGTGTGGCGTGCCAAGCGCAGGCAGGTGTGACGTGCCAAGCGCAGGCAGGTGTGACGTGCCAAGCGCAGGCAGGTGTGGCGTGCCAAGCGCAGGCAGGTGTGGCGTACCAAGCGCAGGCAGGTGTGGCGTACCAAGCGCAGGCAGGTGTGGCGTACCAAGCGCAGCATCGAATATAAAATTGTGTAAATATTAATGTTTATTCAGTAACACTGTAGGAAGATCAACAAATAAGCAGGTTATTTACACCAATAACGTAGGCAATTATGTAAGTATTAGGGCAAGAGAGGCTATGTAAGACGGTTGATTGTTGATTGATTACGGTTGTTGAATGTAAGACGGATGACTGTTGATTGATTAGGAACCCTTACATAGCCTCATAGATGAGGCTATGTAAGGGTTCGTAGATTAACATGGAGAGAGAGATGCTAGAGGACCTCACTCGTCACCACCTCTCTACCCGGAGATAAAATCACAACTTCAGACCGATACAGGAACTGCCTTGGGCGTATGCAAATGAGCAGATGAAGCTCACGTGAAACGAGACGCGTGATAATTCCCTGCAAGGCGCGGATGAGCCGTGGATTGCATAAATAACAAGTGATCGATGGTGATTGGGGGTGATCTACATTCCGTTTTCTTCACGTCGTGTAATCTGTGCCGGTGAAGGTAATGAAATCTACATACTATTCAATCCTCCCCCGTGGCATTACTCGCTGATATGTGGCAGTTGATTACAAGTCGCTGAACATTCATCATGCGCTCGCGCATTCGCTCCGGGTAAAAACCCATTTCCTAGTCTCTGGACCGGAGTGGAGGGATGAGTTTGCTGACGTCACGGGTGATGGTGGGAGGAGCTTGCTGACGTCACGGGTGGTGGTGGGAGGAGCTTGCTGACATCACGGGTGGTGGTGGTGGGAGGAGCTTGCTGACGTCACGGGTGGTGGTGGGAGGAGCTTGCTGACATCACGGGTGGTGGTGGGAGGAGCTTGCTGACGTCACGGGTGGTGGTGGGAGGAGCTTGCTGACATCACGGGTGGTGGTGGTGGGAGGAGCTTGCTGACGTCACGGGTGGTGGTGGGAGGAGCTTGCTGATGTCACGGGTGGTGGTGGGAGGAGCTTGCTGACATCACGGGTGGTGGTGGGAGGAGCTTGCTGACGTCACGGGTGGTGGTGGGAGGCGTTTGCTGATGTCACGGGTGGTGATGGGAGGAGCTTGTCGACGTCTCGGGTGGTGATGGGAGGAGCTTGCTGACGTCACGGGTGGTGATGGGAGGAGCTTGCTGACGTCACGGGTGGTGATGGGAGGAGCTTGTCGACGTCACGGGCGGTGGTGGGAGGAGCTTGCCGATGTCACGGGTGGTGGTGGGAGGAGCTTGACATTATAGGCAGTGATGGCAGGAATTACCAGACTTCACGAGAAGTCACGGGGAGAAACTTGTTTAGGCCGTGACTGGTGATGAAAGATGGAGTGGTAAGGGCCATTGAAGATATATAACAACCAGGAGAGTGTATACAGTAATGAAGCCCAGGTGAGCTCCATTGCCAGGCGTTGAATATAATTATACTGCCCCACACAATTAAAAATACCACTCTAATATCAAGTGCCTTTTAGAGGTATTTATTAACCTCAATCTTGAACATAAGTTTATCTGTATATTTAGATCATAGAAGGCAATCTGGGTACACGTTCCCTTGGTGGTTTCTCTTAAGTCTTTACATGTTCCACGGTTACACTGTTGCATTACAATGCACTACGAGTAGCCTTGGAACCTATATACACTAAGAAAACCAGAGTACGCATTCCCTTCACAGAAGTATTTAATGTTCAAATTTTGAAACAGTCTCTCTCATATTTTCTACATATAGATTGATGTATCTATCTCGCAAATATTCCAAGTAATAGAATTTGTACAATTATAAGCATTTCCAATATTTTAGAGGTTTTATTGAATTAATTTAGGTTCTCCCACATGTGGTTAATTTGGCTACTGACTTATGTGATGTTAATGGAAGTGCCTCTTACAGGTTCTGGGGCGGTGGGTCTGGCACACTTCGACAAGTGCAGCCATGACGAGTGTCTGAGTGGGCTACACATCTGCTCTCACGACGATGGGGTCCTGCACCTGCTCACCCGCATCAACGAGCTCTCCATGGGATACACCGATGGTCGTCTCGAGCTGTGCGTCGTCGGAGGCTTCCAGGACGCAAGAGCCATTTGTGAGAAGGTCACACTCTCCCTCCTCAGTGAGTAAGCTCATTGTCTCTCTCCCCTCTCCACAGTAAGCTCGTCTCCCTCTTCCCTGCTGTTCCGTCTTGAATACTGCTAGATACCCGCTTTCCCCATCAGAGCAGGAGAGATTGCCGAAATACGAGGGAATACAAGGAATATATATGTCATACTTATACGATAAAGCACCTTAACTATTGGGATCATTTCATAGCTCTCCAATTGTACACTAGAAAGGAGACGACTTAGATATCAAATAATATTTACATAAAATACTGGAGGGCCAGGTCCCAAATTTACACAGCAAAATAACAAAGTGGAAAGGTACGGAAGGAATGCCCAATAGAACCAGTTTAGAACAGAGGTGCCCTAGGCACAATCAGAGAACACTGTATGAACATCAGAGATCCATGGTTGTTCAACATCCTCCCATCGAGTTTAAGAAATATTGCCGGAACAAAAGTGGAACGTCTTTAAGAGAAAAATGGGTAGTTTTCTTCAATTAGTGCCGAAACAACCGGGCCTCTCCAGGCAACAGCCTGTTGGATCAAGTTCTCACAAGTCAAGCTTGGCTGCGGGAAAAGCTTGAGGAGTAGAAGAACTCTCGGAACCTTGTCCAGGTGTAATCCATATCCAGGAAGAACCTTCCTTTTGGAATTACTCAGTCACTATGATAAAATCATAGAAGCATTGAAAAGAAAATCCAGATGTTGTATTCAGACTTTTGTATATGATAAATGTGACCATGTAGCAATAGCACACACAATGAGTCCAAAGGAATAACAAAGTGGGGTGAATGTACAGTATATTCAATTTCCTGACAAACAGGTCACAAAAAATCACAGCAAACTGAATAAAATCAAGCATGATCATATTGAAAAACTGAACCCCAAGATAATGTCATTGTACAGCGAGTCATCCCAGGATCAGAAACAAAAATTGCAAATCACAGGTTTGTCATCCTTTTCTGACAATACCGAATCAGCATTAATACTGCCAATTGGAGATGCTGAAAACTAGAGATATTAATAGTCTTTCAATCAGCCAAACATCAAGTAAACATGTGGAAAACATTTTGAACATAAATGGAAAACATTATGTTCAAAAAACATTATGTTATATTTCAGTTGTTCAGTTTACTGTATGTTAAAAGCGAAAAATTTAAACGGGATACAGGACACGAGATTTAATCAGATCTCACAGTCCATAAATGACAAAGAATCTAGGATACAAAGATAAATTTTTCATAGGAATTAACCATAAATTCCTACGGTCTCTTAAAAATCGTATTCCAAAATTAAAGGTTGAAATACTGTACAAGTTCCTGTTATGATTTTTCTGATGTAATTATGCAGATGTTGATACTGTACAGTACTTATGAAATAATTAAGATTATTATGTCTTACATTATATTTAAGGTGTAAATATTGACTTGAGTGCTGATGAATTTAGTTACCTGTATTTATATATTTTCTTGTGAAATACACTAATTTTGAATTGCAATGATTCAAATGCTATTGTATATAAAACTTATAAATATCATTGTTGCAGATGCCATGCACAAAAGCCCACCACAGATCCACCTGGTTCTGCTATGCACCGGAGAGATGAACACCACGCTACGAGGCAACATCTCATGGCCACTTGTGAAGGGCATAGGTGCGTGCATGATCTGTATCATTAATCATGTGTTTTTGCCAAGTATAGGCATGCGTGTGTGTGTGTGTGTGTGTGTGTACTCACCTAATTGTACTCACCTAATTGTGCTTGCGGGGGTTGAGCTCTGGCTCTTTGGTCCCGCCTCTCAACCGTCAATCAACTGGTGTACAGATTCCTGAGCCTATTGGGCTCTATCATATCTACATTTGAAACTGTGAATGGAGTCAGCCTCCACCACATCACTTCCTAATGCATTCCATTTGCTAACTACTCTGACACTGAAAAAGTTCTTTCTAACGTCTCTGTGGCTCATTTGGGTACTCAGCTTCCACCTGTGTCCCCTTGTTCGCGTCCCACCAGTGTTGAAAAGTTCGTCCTTTGTTTTGTTCGTCCTTGTGTGTGTGTGTGTGTGTGTGTGTGTGTGTGTGTGTGTGTGTGTGTGTGTGTGTGTGTGTGTGTGTGTGTGTACGTGTGTATTCACCTAATTGTGCTTGCGGGGGTTGAGCTCTGGCTCTTTGGTCCCGCCTCTCAACCGTCAATCAACAGGTGTACAGGTTCCCGAGCATATTGGGCTCTATCATATCTACACTTAAAACTGTGTATGGAGTCAGCCTCCACCACATCACTTCCTAATGCATTCCATTTGTCAACCACTCTGACACTAAAAAAGTTCTTTCTAATATCTCTGTGGCTCATTTGGGCACTCAGTTTCCACCTGTGTCCCCTAGTGTGTGTGCCCCTTGTGTTAAATAGCCTGTCTTTATCTACGTGTGTGTGTGTGTGTGTGTGGTCGCATCACAACTGTAATGTTTCTGTTACGTGAATTATGGTGACAAACACACACTAAGAGAATATATATATATTTGGACGAATGTACAGTAGTACAGGTATACAGAAGTTTGCAGGTGACACTTGGCGAGCAATGATGTGATAGTGAGTCGAGTGCACTGAGAGTCGGTGTTGAATGGTACAGTATCTCTCAAATGTCTGTTCTAAATCACTCTTGAAAGTAGACTTATCATTACTCGCTTCACGATTGCTCATGTGATCAGACCACACCTCATCGCCCTCTAAAGTTTGGAAGGAACGTTAACTGTAATTAGCACTAACTCATATCTTTTCCCTAATGAGTTTGGAGCAAGTATATTATTGGCATAATCTACTCGCTACACCATCATTCTATTTATCCCCTTAATTAAATTAGCAGGAATACTGATGTTGAAGCCATCGACTCATTTTAAAAAGAGTAAAACACTATTGGATATCATACAACTATATATTATATGTGCTTCAAAATTAGATTCAGTAATACTAAGCAAAATAAAATTGCATTTGACTGGGTATTAGGTATCCCCTAAAATTAATACTTTTATCATTTCCTGTGAATTAATTTTTTTACTCCAAAATTTGTGGTGGCCATTTGATGTTTGGAGAATGCTTTAGTACATAGATTTGAAACTTTTATTCCCTGTGCACTGTGGCATAAGGAAAAACTCTGTTAATAGGCTATGTAGACGTTAGAATCGATTTAAAAATAAAAAAAAGGAGGCTCTGTACCTCTAATAAGGAGGGGGCCACATTCTGGTTCTGGTCCCTGGTAGGCCAAACAGGGCCCCTTTGGTGGCTGATTTGACTTAGTAGTGAGACATCTCACTGAGATGGCTTCAGGGAACTATCAAGAGGCTTCCATAAACAAGTGGACACAAGACCACTTGGAGAAGTTACAACAGGAATGGGCAAAAAGAACAAAATATGGGATTGGTTGTAATTCCTGCACTAATATTGGAAGAACACTGTCAAGGGAAACAACAGCAAAATGTACAAAGTTGGCAAACATAATGACATTTAAAAACCTAAACTGGAACTCATTTTAGATGACCTACACAACCGATGTGAGGCCAGTACTTAAAAATATTGTCATGTAATTAGCACCTCGTGAAACATAAAACTAAACTTGGAAAAGTGCAAATATATATTTGAAGACCTATTGTCTGAATTAAGAGGTCTGTCTGAACTGTTAAGTCACAAGGCCAAGTTGAGGGAACACAATCTCGCAACCCTAGACCAAAGAAGGAGCAGAAGGCATTTGATCACTATGTAAAACATACTGAGGGGATTAGAAACCATAGACAAGGACAACCTCCTTAAATTATATTGAGAGAATATAAGAAACACACAGGAAGAACTTGGAAATGTAAATGTCAAGGTAACATAATGAAACAATAGTACCCTGTGTAAATGGTCTAAAAGTAAAATGTACTGAAACTTAATAGTGGAAGCGGTACCTGGGAGTTAGACAACTGTTGCAGGCTGCTTCCTGGGGATGTGTAACAAAAGGGAGGGCTGGTCGAGGACCGGGCCGCGGGGACACTAAGCCCCAAAATCATCTCAAGATGAGCTCCATCCACTACCCAGAGAGCATTTACAACAAAGAACATCAGGAAAGTTAAAGAGCACCAGGTACACACAGAGGGTAGTGAACATCCTGTAGTCAGTGTAAGGTAAACTGTTAGATGAGCACCACCATTTCTACCAACCATGGTTACCATCAACACTTATGATGACCACTACTATCTGTACTACAATGGTTAATTGTAGTACAGATTAGATAATTGTAGATAATATATTTCCTGTACTGATTGCACCACCTTAATTATTTTTTAAGATATGCCATCATGTGAATCTCTTTTGAATAGCTACAATTAAAACTTTAAAGGTTTTTATTTAATTCCGTGAATAAGAAGACAAGATTTTACGAAGTGTTCATATGGTTGCATATATATATATATATGCCACCACGGTAAATGCACTGAATTTCATTATTTTGAAATATGGATTAAATTGTTACTTCAATTATATAATTAAAACACGTATATTTATCAGGTATGAGTGCCGTAAAAAAAATGGATTGTCTTATTTAACTAAAATGCAATTGGTGCCAACAGGTGTGAGCACACAGACTGGCAAGATCTTCCCTGCCACGTTTACTGACAAAGGACCATATCTTGTCCTTCGTTCCACTAGGGTCTTCACTGGTGCACAACAGGTTTGTTATTGCTAATTTCAAAGTTACATATACAGTGTACCTGAAAGTTACACGTACAGCACCTGAAACTTGTGTGTATATTACTTGCTTAGTACTGCATAATCCCTTTACTGTACAGTTAAATTTAATGATTTAGTCATTAGAAAATGTGGATTTGAAGATATTCAGTCACCTCATATTATGTTAAGAGCACACACACATGTAGGCCCACTACACTTCTTGTTTTATTTACAGTATTTATATACAAATAGTACAGTGGGTTTGTAGCAGTACATAACATTGGTGTTCTTACATTCTTGTAAAGCCACCAACATGCATAATGTTTTGGGAAGGCCCTTAATCTAACACATAAAGTAAAATTAATATTAAGTACATTGTAGCAAAATTTGAATTGGATATAATATTACAGGGTTATGTATACAGGAATAAGGAATTGATTCAAGTTTATTATTATAAGGGACGCTTACTATTGGATGGGATAATGAGGGAATGTTTATGGTTAGGTATTAATGTATTTTGTGAAGCATGATTGAATATCAAGAAATGTATAATTCCTAAATGTTTTCACCTTTTAATTTCATAACCCATGGAACATTCTGCTTGGTATCTTCTTGCAACCAAATATTAATAGTAAATAATAAATTATTATTATTATTATTGCCATTTCAGAAAGCAATATCTTTAAAAAAAGTTTAGTACCTATATTTAAGTTGAAATGGCAAGTGAATATGTAGTATTGTGATAGACATTGAATACTGTATGTATTGTTTTATCAACATTTAACTAATACCAATTTTTCTTTTGTCAGATGGTTGATATTTACGACTGTGCTCTGGGATTATTGCGAATTGGGCCATTTAACTACGAGCCTCATGCAGGCGTGGAACTCCTATTACAGCAGACAGACGATGTCATTCTTCAGTGTCTGTCCACAACACCAGAAGTTGAGGGACCAAGTTGGGTCAAGATGGTGGGTGTTGCATCATTACCATACATGGTTTGAACAAAAGTACAAATGAATACAGTAAATAGCAAATGAATACAGTACTGGACTCTGTAGTATTGACCAAGGAGATAGACAAATACAATTGCAGACGATGAGTCACAATAACGTGGCAGAAAATATGAAAACTAAACCACACACACATGTGAGGACAACGTTTTGGTCCATCTTGGACCATTATCAAGTCGACAATCGACTTGATAAGGGAAAAAGTATTACCTCAACTTTTTTCTTACTTATTCAGTTTCATCAAATTAGATTTGATTAGATGGCTTTAAAAGAGAACATGATGTATTATAGGTACGATACATTGGGGGCAAGACAACACTTAACCATGTTTTAACTCATTTCCCAGCAAATACTGAATGAAGTTACCATTACATGAAGTAATACATAGGTACATTTGGTTCATGTTAAACATATGACCATTTACATTACACAGCTGTATATCCTTGCCGCTACCATCAGCGCCCACTTACCCTTCCTTACCCAGGGCTCGAACCTAGTCAATATCGCTCACAAGACACGTGCTATGAGCAAGCTACCTTTGCACCAGTATTCAACCATGGCAAGTTTTAACTTTTCTGCATGAACTTCAACAAAGTTTGTGCTGGACTCGTGTGTTTTGTACCCAATATTTTCACTCGACCATTAGAGCAGATGTAATGACAGTTGTAATCATCAAGGAATTAACTTTGAGAGAACACTGAAAAAGATGGACTAACTAAATACAGTGCTACTATATTAATAACCCAAAAGAGCAAAGAATTAATTCATTATTATTATATAAACTTCCACTATTTTTTGGACTACTTTATGCTTGATCTTTTCTTTTCTTCTGGAATATAAGGCAAGCATTTAAAATCTCTAAATAATAGGTAATGTAGTTACAAGAAAAAAATCTTTGTTTTTCAGGTACGAGAGGTACTTAAACACATCAAAGAGCATCCCTTCCCTGCAGTAACAATATTCCCAGACAATCGGCCTCATTACTTCCGTCGAGACAACTCTGGCGCATGGACTCCCGCAGAGCTCCCCAACAACAATGATTCTACTCCCGATGCTAATATTCAAGCAGCCGTTCAGGCTGTTGCCGGAGCTGCAGTTGCTGCCACAGGCGCCTGGACACAGGCAGGAGGAGTAACAACCACCTCGGCCCCACCTACACCAGCTGCTCTTTCCCCTGCCCCTTGGGGTGCTTCGGTACCTCCCAGGTCAGTAATACAATTAAAATTTTGGCTTGGCTAACAATGTTAAACTAAATATATTATGCTATATTTCAGATTATGTATAAAGTTATTACTAGTGGGGATCAAGCCCCAAAGTTTATTGATTAGCATGATCGATCCAGACCTCGATCATTGCTTAGTGTTACTGGTCTGGTGGTGGCAGCAGAGGCGACTCTAGAGCTTTGCTAGAAGTCTATTTCATGTCATACGGGTTGTAGAATCTTAAGTCGGTCAATCGTCATAAGACCACGTGGCGTGGGGTCGACTCGAGTAAAAGTTTTGGGGTCCCCTGGATAGAGAGTTTAAGTCAGAATACGGGTACAGAGAGGGGTAGAGAGAACAAAGATACGAAGCAAAGAATGAATACCCCCCCCCTCACCCCCCCCCCGTGTTAAAACACTAGGAAAGCAAGACTGAAATTAAAGTGATTCGGAAAATTATGTCTTGTTTATTTTCTATGTATATTAATTTAAAACAGGTGTTGAATTACCTAATTGTATGTAGTGACAAACAAAGACGAGATTCTAATCTCGAATGCCTGAAACGCTACGCGTACTAGTGGCTGTACAAGAATGCAAGTATTTTCATATTTTTGTTTTTCTTGCTTTTAAACAAAAGCATTTGTTACAGATATGGATCTCTGCATTTGGACTGCCGCTTGAAGACACACCTAGCTGTACCGCCAGTTGTAAATCCAGGACAACATTATGACGATCCTCTACTTAATCCCGTGAAGGATCGTTTCATGCCAGCTTGGCAGGCCTCACAATTGTGACCATCCACTTTTAATGTGCAAGACCCCTTCCCTCTGCCAGAAGGCATGGGAGCAGGCTGAATACCTGGCTGGGTGACGTGGCTCTGCGGCGGAGCACCGTCGCCACATTTCTGCACCAGCCGCCAGAATTCATCGTGCCAAACTGCAGACCACTACCATCAACTACATATTACCTACACTACTAACTCTCACACTTGTTAATGCAGTATATATATATATATATAGATTACCAATTTTTGGGATAGCCCACAGGAGGAATACCAAATCTTTAATTCATTTGACTAGCTACATTCTATATGTAGATTATTATTACTGTACTGAAATTTGTTATTAATTTTATTAATATTTGTTATAATGAAAGATGGATTAATGATGGATACTGGATTAAGCATAACTATTAGGCTACACATTGCAAAACATCTAGACTACAACATGGATTAAAATTGGGTGTTGCTTAAACTTAAGTTCAACTTGTGTGGACATGTGTGGGTGTGATGCAGTGTATGGTGTGTGTGTGTTGGAGAGGAGGTGGAGGTCTTGCTGCAGCGTTGACTCGGGCTCTGGCCATTAATGCTAAGTGTCTCTCTCCTCCCTGGTGCAATATTTATCCCGGGTCGGGGTATTCATCAATAACTCTGTAATACTTTTGCAGTGCCACTGTTTAGTAAAAGGTGATCACGAGTGATCCAAGATAGGAAGAAATTATTTTAACGACTAGTGTCAATGGATTCGTTCAAATTAAAGAAAGTGTATTAAAGTTTTCCAACAGTGATCAGCACATTATTATATCACAGGATTATTTGCAGAGTTTCTCCACCGCAGAATGTAGAAATTCATTCTCATCACATTAAATAAAATGATTGAAATGTTATCATTACTGGCCTAAATTAAGTACGAATTTAAATTCAATGTGATAGTAATTCATTTGTCTAGGATATGAAGTCTTAAAAGCATTTTCTGTGTTCTATATTAATTCATAACACCATGCCAATACAGATGTCAATATTTCAGTTATTTTACTTAGTCTAACATTCATGATAGGGTCGACATTTCAGTTTATGCCATTTATTAAAGGGTAATATTGTAATTGTGTTGCGAGCAATATTACCTTAGGGGTAATGTATATGAATGGTTGTATTACCTTCTGTGTAATGTATATGAATCTTTTAGTGCGCATTGTTTTACCTTTGTACATGTAGATGTTCTCAGTAGGACATACACTATATAAGTCTGTGAATATTATTATTATTTTTATTTTATTTTTGGTAGTGATAGAAGGTACTTTTTATGTATTTTTTCCATTATATGCGATAGAATCTCTTAAGGTGATCTGATGTGTGACAAAAAGGGTTTTGCTTTTTTTAGACTTTTAGATATTTGTTGTCAGGTTTATGAAAAAACTGCTCTGCAGATAAAACAGGTTGCCAAACTTTGTGCCAATAACTTGTCTGGCAAACAAAAAAATAAATAAATAAATAAATAAATAAAAATAATTTTTGTTTATAGAAATTACCAAATTTAGGGGCCTAGTGTGATTGGCTGCCAAAGCAGATTTAAATGTATATTTTTCTTCTGTGACAATACAGCTTTTAAATTGTTCAAAAACTGTTTCTTACAACAATTACATTAGTATTTACATTTTATCTACTGTTTAAGGTTATAAGCTTTTTCAACCACTTATACTGTATAATAGATGTGTTTCTTCAAACAACTTTTGTTATTCAATATGGAACTAAACTTGGAAACAATGTAGTTCCTCTAATATATATATACAGTACACATTTAATAAGATTATACTGCAGAAAGTGTTCAAATTTATCAATCATGACAGCGGAGACTATTGTGGTGTTTAAGGACTTCCTTATGAATGTAGACCATTTTTTGTGGGGGCAATGCTGAATTTATTGATAATATGAATTCCAGTGTGTATGTTTGCCATGTTTGAGGTGGTGGTGGAAATTTAACTAAACATAGTAACCAAGTTGTTATTATTGGAATATCCAAAATGTAGTCTTGCTCAAAACTGTAAAATTGTATGACATAAGATTCCTTACAATAAATATAAATTTAAAATTAAAATATACTTTAGCAACGTTATATAAATATATTCAAGTAATTGGAATGTCGAATAAATTCCACTACAGAAGATTATTGTGAATAAGCTTTAGGCTCGGCTCTACCGCCGTCGCTGCCACCACTGCCTCTCTCTCTGCTAGTGTGTTTCGGAGGAGTTACAGTGTACCGTGTTGGTGGACCTTCTTGCTAGTGAACTAGCTCTCCTGTACCTGCTATGTTAACATCATCAATGCTCTTAACATGACCATTGCTATGCTCTCAAGACATTTATGATCATATTTGAAGAACAAATATGATTATAAATTATTACTGTATTTTATTGATTTTTTTTTTTGTTATATGACAGTTTAATTATCAGATTTTATTAGATTCAAGATAATTTTTGTAATGTACTGTAATATTGAAAACTTGAGAATAAAATTAGTAAAAGTTTAATTTTAAATAAAAACTTTGTACAGATGACTTGGAACAAGAAGAAACATTAATTCATGTCTTCTTCCAAACTCCATTGTTTGGGATGCTAGGAGCAGGTGATAAAGAGGACTTTTGTAAATCATATAGAGCATCAAGTCTGTTTTTGCTTATTAGTAGTGTTTAACTCTCTGGAAATAGAACTTTCCAGACTGGAGGAGAAAAAGCAAAGACACGGTGGGAAGTCTTAATTAAAGAAATCTTGCACCAATATCTGAATTTACCCGAGGGCCACTATCTCCTTATTTCCCTGTGCCTCAATGGGCACAGGGAGCCAGGGGCTTGTTAAAGTGTTCCCCCCCCATTATTGAATTCCCCCATTATATCACTCTTTGCGGACATTACCAGCAGTTACTTGTACCTCTCTTAAGCATGTCTGTGCATTATAAATTAATATTTAAAAAAAAAACAAATAATATCTTTGTTTTAAGAATATTTAATTTGACTTAATCAATGAGCAATTGAGAGAAAAAAACAGGGATCAATTCATCTTGATCAATAACTAAGGTGCTAGTGTTGAAGTGTGATGGTCAACAGTTGAGTAATTAAGATATTGATGTAATTTATAAGAATTTTCTGCTTTCTTAGGGATCATGTTATCTTTACAGAATGTAGATTGTTTTTACATGGTTTAAATCGATTCTCAGTTCATATGTTTATTGCATTATGTACTTAGTCTGTCTAACCAGCAAGTACAGTACTTATTAGTTATAGTGAATATTATGTAGCATTTAACAATGTCCAGGGTGTTATTTAACATGATTGTCGTCTTTACATTTCCTTCTTTCTAACCACATTGAGGAGATTAAATCTCACCCTTCTTTCACCCCCCTAGACTTTACCCCTCCAGGGAAAACATCATACAAAAATTGTCATCTCTGTATTGTACATTTTGTAATAGCTTTTAAGCCTGTACCTATTATATTGAGGGAATCTTGTCTTTGAGGGCCACACATTCACAAATGTTCTATTTTTTCACAAATCACTCATTATTGTCAAATATATTTCCATGTACACCAAGTCTTTGTTTTTCCATATAACAATTTTTGGTGTTCTGTCAAATTTTACAGATTTTGAAGAGTATTTTTCCATGATTTAAACCGAGAAATATAAACTTTATACAACAGAATACTCTTAACAGAAGAGAAACTTTTGTCATTCAATCAATATCTTTATTCATAAATTATTAAACCATCTAGTACTTACCTGATTTACCCGAGGGCCACTAACCTTAGTGGCCTTGACGAGGAGAGGAAGCCAGCGGCTTGTCAAAGGTCCCTCTCCCTCCCCATTTGCCTTAATCAATTTATATATACCAGAGTTCTTACATTCTTCTATAGCCACTAGCACACACAGCATTTCGGGCAAGTCCTTAATCCTACGTTCCCCAAAATACGACCCTGTCAAATCGTTTAACAACCAGGTACCCACTTTACTGTTGGATTAAACAGAGGTTACAGTTAAGGATTTGTGCCCAGTAAATCCTCTCCGGCCATGATGCGAACCCAGGACAAAGCGCTCGCGAGACGCCAGGCGAGCATCTAACTACTATGCCACGGGAACTGATAATCTTCTCCAGTTGTAGTTTGAAATTCTGAGTTTTTAACTTGCCATTTTCTAGGCAATTTCTTATAAAATCTAAAATTACTGCTTCTGGGAACTTTCCCACAATTGATGTCAAACTTACTGGTTGATAGTTTGCAATACCCCTTTCTCAAATACTGGAATCACATTTCTGACTCACCAGGAATGACACCAGTTCCATTTGATTTATTTAACATGCTCTTAAGTGGCCCACTCAACTGCTCCTTTCAGTCTTTTAGTAATAAGAACGTAAGAATGAAGGTAACTGCAGAAGGCTGCAGATGCAACCTTGTTGAGGGTTGCATCCTGAGAAAGGTCAGTAGTTGGTCTAGGGAGACCTCGATAAGTTTTTTTGTCTCCAACAATGGGAATTATAAGCTATTTGGTCTTTCCTTATTTTTTGCTAAACCTGAGCACATTTTGTGTTATCATCTTATTAAGTATATATTTTTTTCCATAGTTTTTATTGAAACTAAATGGTTATTGTGTTATATTTCCCCATTTTTGTGTTGTCTATCATTTCCTGTTATTTACACCCATACCAAAAGCCATTTAAGGTCTTGCATACTATTTCTTCTAATGAGTCTTTAAAAGCTGCCATTCCCTCCCTTGAGAAATGAACTCCATCTCTCACATACATGACATTCCTGCCAATGTACGAGTCCCAGTTATCCATGAATGGTATTGAATTATTCATGCAATAAGTCGAGACATCAGCTTATACCAATCACTCTACATCCATACCCTGGTGTCTCTTAGTAAAAAAACACATCTACTACTCACATATAGCAGTACCTTATATTTATCCAACAACTCGTTCCTCTCTCGGGAAATATCATTTCCACTTACTAAGACAGTGGGCCTGTTCCCATTGCCTAACAATAAATTGCTCATGCTTTCCATTATATCAGCTATCCTTACTCCCTAAAAACACACCCAAATATTAATTTTTTGTATCCCCGGAACAGAACATCTCCATAATGCACCTGTGAATTCCCTACTTTCTTTGTTGTGGTATTCAGCTTTATCTTCTCTGTACCTGCACAAATTCTACCTGCAAAATGGAGGTAGTTCATCGTTAGTTTTAACAGTCTTCAGGATCACTAACCACTGCTGACCACTAACAGGACATCTTGGCTCTAACCACTGCCAAGTTCAATTTCCATGACAGGACTGAGGCATTTGGGCAATGTTTCTTTTCACCTGATGTCTTTATTTACCTAGTAGCAAGTAAATATCTCTCAATAAGGTAACTAATGACATTAGTAAAGTATTTTGTATAGTATCTCGGGAAAGATCAGTAGTTATCCTAGGGGGGGTCTTGATAAGCCTAACAGGCTTCCTGTCCCTAACTGAGAAACCAAAACGGCTCCTTGTTTGGGGGCCATTGTAGCAACTAATTATTATACTTCCTCCAAACTCTCATTATCTCTTGTACAGATAATGAGATAGGTTACATAGGATTAACAAAGCCAAGTTATCACATTCCTCATTGCAATTCCCAAGTGTACAATAAAACGTTACACCGTTTTTGTAAAGAAATTTTTAGTGACAACATTACCCCATTTCAGTTACTTTGAATACCAATAATAATCCACATGTTCTCTATGAGACATATGCTTACTACTTTTATAGTGCTGCAGATTACATAAAGTCAATGTCCTATATCCTGGCAACAGATGTTGACTTTAGTACATAATATAGCTTCTACCTTGCTCAGTAATATTAGTGTTAAACCTGTAAAATCAATATCTAACCTCATCTGATAATCCATCCATATTCCAAAATTGTTGATCCCAGAGTTTATTTTAAGACCCAGCCTTCACCCAACGAGCAAACCACACACTAGTTATATGGTGTATCTGGTTACCGAGGTACTTCTCAAATGACCCAAAGGCACGATTCACACAAGCAGGCGACGAGTCACAATAACGTGGCTAAAGTACATTGACCAGACCACACACTAGAAGGTGAAGGGACGACGACGTTTCGGTCTGGTCAACAAATAAAATGTATATTCAGGTAAGGTACATACATACAAGAGATTTTACAAAAATTTATAGATTTATAGATAGAGCTAGTACATACAATGCCTAAAGCCACTATTACGCAAAGCGTTTCAGGCAGGACAAACATTAAAGACTAAAACTTAATACTAATTGAGTTTAAAGTATAAAATGTGTTGAGAACAAATAAAGATAAAAATAAGAAAGGGGGAACATGGCTGAAAAAGCAGCACAAATACAAATAGGTCGACAACATGATTCACACAAGCTGCGGAGGTCCTATTTGAAACCTTTGAGATCACCAGCAACTAGGAGTAGCACAGCCACACCTTGGCACTACCACCCCTCAAAATGTTTGGGTTGTTGGCTTCATATAAACGGCTCAGATGAATCACTGTCCTACAGACCACCTTTCTAGCCTCATCTCTGTCTGTGGAATTACCCAAATCTACCCAAATTCTGTTAGCATTATGTAATGAAGAAATATGTATATTTACTCACTATAATGTTGGTGCTGAATGCAGAATATAAAACCTATTTTTAATCAGAGATAATTAATTTCATAACGAAATTGGAAGTAAATATGTAGCTCAACATGAGAGTGGGGGGGGGGGATGTCTCAACACGAGAGAGAGGAGGGTTCAACACGAGTTATTCCATCATAAACCTCGTTTATGAATGAAAAACGGTTTAATTATAAACCATATTATAATTTATTGTTTTGGGGACAGGAAGCCAGAGTGTATTGACACACGTTAGGGTTTTATCAAGCTCATCCCTAAGGTCGAATTACTGATCCTGCGGAGGATGCAACCCCACAAGCTAACTCCCGAGTATGAATGAAAAACAGTTTACACTAGAGAGTGATTTCGTTCGAACACTTCCGGACACACTTTTTCCATGTTCGAATTGTGTTCGAACCGAAACACTGTAAATGCTTCACCCACTGTGGTAAACAAACATTGCCAGACAATAACAACTATTGTTATTAACAATAAGCAATGAAAGTAGTTTCTGACACCTAGATTCAGCTAGAAATTACATTCTACCCACCTGGACACAAGTTCGACCCGGCTGACCTGACGATCAAAACAATAACAATCAAGCGAGCGTCTAGCCGCTATGACAATAGCTCCGCCCCCGATACGGGAGGCTACGTATGTATGATATTTTTACTTCACCCACGTGCTATAAATACAAATAATCGCCAACAGAACCTACACACCTAACCTAACCTATGCCTATGTATGCACAATATGCTAATATATTATAATATTAATTTATATTTGAGAAAATTCCCGTTTTGAATGAACAGCATGTTAATTAAAATTTATGACTGCTTCTGTGGGGTCGACCGCTGGATGGAATGGACCTGAGTCGAGGACGGGTTGTTGGTGGGTGCATGGAATGGACTTTGGGTCATTGTTTAGAGGACGGACTGTTTTCAGCGTTGTAGTTCGAACATAAGTCGTCAGTGAAACACTTGTTCCCGAAGTGTTCGGACGTTATCAGTTGTGAGTCGTGTGTAAACCGTTTTTCATTCATAAACAGGGGGTTTGGCGGCTGGATTAACGAGCATTTGGCCTTTGTTTATGAGAACGGGCTGCTCAATAATCACAAACTAAGAGCCACCCACTGAGGTAACAGTGATACTGCTCGTCAGTGGGAGAACGCTGAGCATAGACTACTACATTGGCAACCAACTCTGTGGAGGACGTAAGACTATCTGGAGGCGAGGCTTCTCAGACTCAGGAAATGAAAATAACACTGTTCTTCGTCACAGTGTTTGCCATTGTTGTGGCCTCGGTGGTCTTAATTGGTGAACAGGTAATGTATCCAGTACGGCTGGAGATTCCGCTGTGTATTTCATTCTACTTTCTTGATGGCAGAAAACAATATGCGGTCATAATGCTAAAATATGTATTGCTATATAGACGTATTAATATGCCATTAATTTGTTTATACTAATTGTTGGAAAATCGGTAAACAAAACGTATATAACAGAACTGGACGTCTAGTGTGTTAATCTGTTGAGAAATTAGCATATTAAAGTTTCGGTGATATAATCTTTGGTTCGTTATTCTAGGTTTGTTGAACTCCGTAGGACTTTGGTGAACCCTAACAGTAATTATAGAAATTAGAACCCCTGAACTAAAGTAATTATTTTTAAATAACATATTCCAACGTTTTTATTGTTGAAGTATGGGTGTTCTTGACGTGTTTAGTGAAAGTGCACGTTAGTTTTCATTAGTCATGTCGCTGTAATAGACTAAGTTCAGTCACTAAGGTATAGTGTGTAAATATTTTTAACTGCATTATTATTGTAAGAATTAATAATTAAACTAGATGATATAGCAATTCAATGTTAATTATTAACATAACTATAGTAGTGGAATAATTGTTATTAAGAACGTGATAGTCTATCAAGTGACTTGCCCTGGTAACCAAGCAGTTTCAGATATGCAGTACTCTTGCAGACGAGGAGTCACAATAACGTGGCTGAAATATGTTGACCAGACCACACACTAGAAAGTGAAGGGACGACGACGTTTCGGTCCGTCATGGACCATTCTCTAGTCGATTTTTTGGTCAAGTCGAGAATGGTCCAGGACGGACCGAAATGTCGTCGTCCCTTCACTTTCTAGTTTGTGTGGTTTGGTCAACACACAGTACTCTTATTTTTACTACAGAACACGTTACTGTCGCCTTTCTGTCGTGCAATGGAGGGAGCAGTCACATGCCAAGTTAGACAAGCAGAGGTCCAGGTCAGCAGACAAGAACTCCTGGAAAGCCATGGCTCATCCCAGGGTGGATCGGCAACGTCCATCATCAGCGAGGAGAAGCCCCGAGGAAGATCCTCTCCCCAGGTGGGCAAAAACGAGGCTCCGGGAAGACCAATCCCGTCTGGGATCAGCGGAGAGGAGCCCCAGGAAAGACCAACCACGCCTCTGGCCAGCTGGATGAGGGTAGGGGAGGTGATGCGAAAGAGAGCAGCTCACATGAGGCGAGTGTGTGAGGTGCCCTCCGTGAGGCGGAGTGTTCCCAGCATGCCATGGACCCGCAAGCTCTACACACTACCAGGACCTTTCCCAGTGTGCGTCGCGCCCAAGGTTAGTAGTATATATTGAATTCTCACACACAGACAGACAAAGATACAGAGACAGACCTTATAACGGTCAAGGACGGACCGAAACGTCGTAGTTTCATTAACTGATGTGCGGTTTGGTCATCCACACGTTATTGGATCATCGCAGCCGAGGATCATCACCTGTATCTGTATATATTTCTTGGTCTATGAACTGGGAATATTAGTTTTATAGTAGCTTGAGTTTCCCCCTAGCTCTCTACTCTCCCTCGAACTCTTTAACAAGTATACTCATTACTAGATACTCAAGCGGTTTACCTGCATTTACATCGGTATATTCTCTTAGTTTCTAATGAATTAGGATGCTTCTAGTATGTGTAATGTTTATGAAAATGCTAGGAAAAAATAAATTATATAAACTGCATAGTAACTGCTTAGAAATATTTATAAAATATATAAATTATAGACTGCGTACGAGTTAGGTAATGGAACGCAAGATTCCATTACCTAACTAGACAAAATCTAACAAATCATTTCTCATGATATTAATAGGGCTACAGATTTGTCGGAATACTTTTTTTTATAGGAGCGCTGAGCTCTTTCATGTTTGTAATACAAGTAATTATACCGCGCTGGGGCTAAGATTTGATTTTTTAAGCATGCTTCGCTTTTTTCCTAGCCAGATACTTCATAGTTTATTCTACGTCAAATGCGTGGTGGCTAGAATTCTTGTGCTTCAGCGTCGTACGTTTAAAGAGGATTGACTGGGCGCCAATCCTTAACTGTAGCCTCTGTTCACCCAGCAGTGAATGGGTACCTAGTGAATGGGTTTATATACATTTTGCACATTTGGTTATCGAATAATTATTATAATGTTTTGGAGGAAGAATTTGGCCAATTTTCATGGTTTATATTGTTCCTCTTTGAACAAATCCACAAGGGCAGTGACGAGGATTCGAACCTGCGTCCGGGAGCATCCCAGACACTGCCTTAATCGACTGAGCTACGACAAGGTAAAAGGGTTGAAACCGAAGTTCTACTGAACTTACTGGATCCCGTAGCCTCTCCGAGGCACAAACCAGGCTTTCATTTGCATACAACAGTGTGCTGAATCTGGTAAATTCGTGTTAGGGAAGTACAGCATGTGCAACACGCGCTGCACATATAAAGGTGTAAAATATGTGGTAAA
This sequence comes from Procambarus clarkii, assembly GCF_040958095.1. Taxonomy (NCBI): domain Eukaryota; kingdom Metazoa; phylum Arthropoda; class Malacostraca; order Decapoda; family Cambaridae; genus Procambarus; species Procambarus clarkii. Next base: position 8,727,467 of record NC_091163.1, read on the forward strand.
GACGCAACTAATTAAACAGTTTGCAACATAAGGATAATTAGATGTACTGGCTGTTCCCAATCCACCTTTTCCTTAACGTGTGGGAAAGCTCTGTAAACGCTTGTAGTGCGTTCAGTCGGTCAGTGAACAGAATTTCTTGTTTGAGGGGGAATAGTATACAATTGGGAGGCTTTTAACCTCAAATTCTCAAGTCTTTCAAAATAAAAGTTGCATTTCTAGCCTGCCTCTGCACTACCAGGTGGGGTCGACAACGTGGAGACGCTTCATGCTTCAATTCAGACAGCGTAGGCCTAAGCTGAGACGAGACCTGAGAACTCTGGTGGTTCGACACCCGCTGGCCCGCCTGGCCTCCGCCTACAGGTAGTGTGACGTTAACTACAGGTTGTCGAGATGTTGTTGTTGTTTAAGATTCGCTACCTAGAACAAAAAGTTCCATGTAGCACGGGCTATGGTGAGCCCGTAGGTAGTCGAGAGATCGTCGTCTTCTCTGGGGTGTCGGTACTGTAGATGCTTTGTGTAATGTAAATTTTGCCTTGTTATGCGTCTTTTAATTTTAGATATAGTCATCCAATGAGAACTCTATTGATCCAGAAGAAAAATGTATATAATTTCCTTCAGGAAGCTCGCATATGAGCGTACAGCTATGCTATGATAACTGCATATTTAGCATACATATATGCCTTGAAAGAACAGATACTGTATTAATATGCGTTGAAGTTTGTATTTATCTTGGAGAAATTTTAAATAGCATGGCGATAAAAACAACACCTGGAAGCCTCATAGAGACGTGTGCTGGACACAACCTACAAGGGGCCCTAAAACAAAGGGCTTAGAGTAAATATAATACATTAATCTGGCCAAGGGAACTAAAATTGAAAGGCCGTATAGTCAGAAACAAAATGATGAGCAAGCCTATTGAGATTTTGTCTATTTTTGTTGTTTTGGTAAATTAAAATTTGAAGGCGATCAATGAGAATTGAAAGTTCTAAAGAAATGTATTGTAGAATAATCGTGTATGCCAAGTAACTTGACATGACCTCCCAAGTAACTTACCTGGGAATTAGTTGGCTTGTGAAGCTCCTAATTTGGCAACGGAATAGAAAACGGCTTCCCATCTTCTATGGCTGGGCATGTTAGGCCAGTCTTGTACCTTTGGTCTGACTTCTTTTGGTCTAAGAGTGTGAGCCTAAGCCTCACATACAATTTATAAGATCAATTATCTACTAAATAACTTCTGGTTTTATATTTTTCAGAGACAAGTTCCTAAATGGTTTACCGTTAAAAGCATACAACAAAACGTTCAGAACTATGACTGGAAGCGGTCAGACCTGGCAATATAGGTGGGAGTTGTACTGGCTTCCTTCTCTTGTGCGCAAAGGACTTGTCAAACCCCCATCTGAATTTTTCACAACAATAAGAGAAATCTCTCGAGCCTTCGATTATTTGGCAACAAATTTCGTCGACACATCTGGTCAGCTTCACCGGAGCAAAGCCTCAAACACGTCTTACTCTCAGCAAGCCTTGAAAACCGCCATGAATATGCTCTCTCGCAGCAAGCAAGAAGGAATGGTCGCCGCTGTTACTGCCGGGTTTTCAAAGACGGAGCAAGCGAAGCTCAAGAGAAAGTTCGGCGACGTTTCCTTCACCATGACAGAGTTCCTGGAGCACGTGCTGTGGACAAGAAACTTTGGAATGGTTGACCAACACTGGGCCCCTATCAGCGAGCTGTGCGACCCATGTCGAGTCAACTATACCTACGTCTTGCGTCTGGAGAACAACCCAGTCGAGTCTAATTACTTGCTGAGCCGCTTCCACATCCTGAGGAAGAGCCTTCGCACGAGACACAAGTCCATAGGGGTATTTCCAGACCAATCTAGGTCTGACCTTAGCTACTATGAAAATGTTCCCAAGGACCTTATGACCAAAATTCAGGACATGTATAAATTGGACTTTGAACTTTTTGGATATGATAAAAACCTAATCTAAAATTAATAAGGCGATCAATATTTATTGTTAATTTAGCAGTGTACGTACCAGTATTTTAATTCTATACATATTTAGTTTTGCATAAATTATTTTCCATATTCAGCATTATCCTACCCAATGCCAAATCAACGTTTGGCAGCGTTCAGAAAACTGTGGCAAGCAAGAGCAACTATTAGTGCTGCACTAGGTGTATTTAAAGTGATTTGTAGATACTCTTAACTTGGTATTATAGTTATTTAACAACTGATAGTATGGAAGGCTTCTTATTTATTGGCTAGCTCGCTTGCACGCCAGAGGACCTAGATTCGAATCCTAGGGAAAGTGGGACGAAATCCTAACTTAAACAATGCTGTGAACTTCCAAAACTATTTAAATTATTGTATTGTTAACACTAGTCAAGTTGGATTTCCTTTACAGGAAATAGTGTTGTGGATGAAGAGCACGAATGAACAATTAGCGAGCAAAGAAACTTAAACGATGCGATATGGCTCGAAATAAATATTATGGCATGCCGAGGCTTTTTTTTTTTAAGCATGTCTTAGGCTACAAGTGGGAACAAATAAATATTACCAATATGTTATCAATATAATATAAAATGGTTTCTGAATTGGAGGATCATGTAAACTATTACAGGGGGCGCATATAGTCTTTATGGAATAAATCGATTAGCTCGAGATCTTAGCCAAGTTGTTAAGTAAGGAATGTCCTGAATTATCCCATGTGGCCGAAATGAGGGTACCGTGGAAGGAATTTTGCATACTATAAGCAGATGGTTTTTGACACCATGTATATTTTTTCTATTCCATTCCTTTATATCCGTTGACTCTTTTTATTGACTGAATTAGGGCGCGCTTTAGGCTACTACTCTCCTTAAAATAATCTCACGATGATGGCGCTAGTTTAGTGTTTAAAAATGGTATGGTTGTTGCTCTCACGAAGTCCACCGAGGATTAAAGTCCCTACACAAGTAGCAAGTGTAATGGCGACAGTTTCTCTCAAATAATATGGATGGCACAACCCACTTTGTTTGATTTATGTTAGCGCTGATAAAGCTTTCTCCCAGAGCCAGTACTTCCCATGTCAGTTTTCCCTATTCTGATCAGTTTCTAATTTTATTACACTTATGGATGAACCACATCCTTGTTAAATTTATCCGGAAGAACTTGATGATTTAGTAATTATCAAAAGAAGGCACCAAGACGGTATAATATTAGATTTAGATTTTTTATTCAGGTAAAGATACATACATTGAGTTACATAATAGATTTAAAGATAGAGATAGTACATATAATACCTAAAGTCACTAGTGCGCATAGCGTTTCGGGCGACTATTTAGTACCGTCCGTGTTGGTGCTAAATATTATATCCTGAATGGGTCCTGAATATTTGTCTGGATCTGGTACTAATGGAAAAAGACAAGATGGACAACGTCAATGATATTTGGATTCATCAAGGATCTGGTCGAGGGACAAGTGACTCAAAGGGACATTTGCAAAGTCAAAAGAAGGCACCAAGCCCGGAGGATCTTGACTATTCTTTTGCCTGTCCACCTAGATGAATTGATATTTACTTGGAATGTGAAGTTTCTTTGAATGAGTAGTTCTATATTTGTGTCTTTCCCAAGATGACCGCTACAAAGCAGGGTTTATTCCTTGTTTATTAACGAAGGCAGACCACAACTTTTTACACGTTTGATAAAGTTGGCCTCTCGACACCATAAATTTATAAAGGACCGTGAGGAATTTGACGACAATTTACTGGTAAAATTTGTTCCATATTAGAACCTCAAACATACAATTTAACACAATCTTAAACAAGTTTTCAGTATGATTTAATGTTTTGGTATACAAACTTGGTATCATTTATTAAGCTTATGTAGTTACCCCTGGATCTTACTGTGCTAATTGAACTTTGTTATTTATCTCCAGGGTTCACGAAGATTCAGGAAGCAGTTACACAAGCAATTACGAACGTGTACATCTTTCCTCAATCTTTAACGGCTTTGGTTACATTTATTAAACAGTTTACAAGCATGAAAACTTCCCAATCAACTGTTGTTATTGTTATAAACAGCCTCCTGGTGCTTCGGAGCTCATTAATTGTTTAATAATGGTCAGCAAGGCCGCCAAAGACTGAGAAAAGTCGTACATGGTCGTAAGTACTTGCGTAACTGCTTGTTGAATTCTGGCCCAGATTCCTTCGACATGAATTACCTATATCATTCTGTTCTTATCCCTGAATGATATCTAGGAACACATTTACATCTTCTGTGGCATAGAGTATCATACGAACTTACTGGCTTAAGCACTTCCTCTTGATAATTACTAAAAATAAGGCAACGGCGTCATTTTCCTATGAAGGATGGCATTCATTAGCTCCAAATTAATGCTACAGCTTGCGTGGCACTGTCACCCGCAGAGTAACGTACCGACACAGCCTATTACTCACCAGATAATTATACCCAATTAGTGCGGGAACTCTACACCCAGTGCGAGTACAGACCGAGAAAGAAAGCAGAGTCTTCCTCCCCGTACACAGCCCGTTCTCGACAACAAAATCCAAATGCTCGTTAATCAACCCGTCCTCAGACAAAGTCCATTCTATCCAGCGGTCGACCCCAAAGATGCATTCATCAATTTTAACACGCTGTCCATTCAAAATACGAATTTTCTCAAATCTAAATTAATATTGTCATATATTAGCATACTGTGAATATTTAAGCATTGGTTAGGTTAGGTGTTTAGGTTCTGTTGGCGATTATTTGTATTTGTAGTACGTGCGTGAAGCATTTACAGCGTTGTGGTTTATTTAGCAGATTGATTGATAAAGATTAAGCCACACACAAGAGGTGGCACGGGCATGAATAGCCCGTAATTTATTTAGCCTTTACGGATTGGTTTATGAATAGAAAGCGGCTTACACCCGACTCCCAACTGGTGACATTCAAACTTATCTTGAATAATGCTTCGCTGACTACCTCTGTTCACATCACACAACACTAAAAGTTTCACCTAAGTATTACAAATACGAACAACTGCCAACAGAAACAAAACGCCTAACTTAACCTATGCCTAACTATACAGAAAATGTTAATAATTTATATATCAGAACAAACCTATTTTTATAAACTATACATTAAAATTGATTGGCCGCCGCTTTAACGAGCCTAGCCTGAGGACAAAATGCAACAAATTGTACTGTTATTTTAACTATTTTTTTTAACCACGTGTGAAAACAGAAGTAAAGAGTGTATAAATACGCATGCTTAAATTAACGCTGAATCTCGTTTTAATATTTAAATGGACGTTTAAACGTGACTAAAATCAAAATTAATACGAAAGCCTATTGTCATGCTCTAAATATTTTACCTAAAAGTAATCAACTATCATTGCCTTAAATAATACTTTTATAAAAAAAACTTGTGGCCACTTAGATGCATACATAACTAGACCGGTAGTACTAAGGTCACAAATAGAGCAAATCTTAAAAGTACACATAATTGATATTAATGAACTATATATAGTCCCGACATCGCTGCCAGACGCATAATACCCTCATACACCACGAGTTAACTGAAGGAATATTGTTATTTTCGGTAACGATATTTTTAGTCTGTGAATGCCTCTAATGTATACATTATTGTATATATGATAGCATGAGTATTTCTGTATTAAGTTGAAATAGTTGTGTAGATTATAGAAATATCGTTATCAAGAAACAAAACAAATACCATTTTGCGCAACTAAGAGTTGAATACACCAATTAATCAATTATAATTAAATTTTTCCTTTTATTTGACCTCATAAGGTGAGAAATTAAATCTATTATCAAAGAAACCAAGAATAAATACCAGCTAAATGGCTGTGAATAATATTAATTACTAGTTAGGTGTACAGATACAAGCTGGCGCCGCCGTCGTACTGCGCTGCCAGACGAACGAAACTGTTCCATACTTCACGTAGAACGATTCGCCATTCGTCCTCACCTCCTCCTACAGTGCGTTTATTGGTCGCTCGTCTGTGTCTTCGCTCAAAAACTGTGTTTTGTCTCGTTTATGGATAGCAAACGCACATTTAATATTGTCTAGACGTTTGGTCGCAAAAACGAAATAAGAAACTGGAGCTTTACTTCAAGATTCAATGTTTATCAGGGAACTTTAGTGACATTTTTATAGGTGAAAAAAATTGACTATCTTACTAGTTGCTTCGATTTTCCAATTTAAAAAGCTTTTTGTTTAAGTGTCAAAACGTGAACGCCGGCTTACACTAATGGTAACTAAGGAATATTCCGTCTCGGTGCTGACATTATGAAAGACTCGGACAAGGAGCACAAGGCTTACTTCACTTGTGTTTTAAGATCAGTGTGTAAGTTTAAAGACCTTGAACATTGATAAGTTCAACTAAAAACTGACTCCATAGAACCCATCTTCAGAATGTAAATAGCAAGTTAACTACATTACCACATGCCAATGAAAGAAGAAGCAGAAGAGACAATTGACTCGAAACTTCAAAAGCTGAGAAAAGGAGATTGCTACGCAGCCCAAATAACAGCAAGAGGAGCAAAGTGGTGTCATTACCAGCAGCAGCAGGTCGCGCTAGAAGAGCCGTGACGAGCTGTGTAGGGAGGAGGAGGTGCGCCGGTGGAGCTGTAAACAGTTATAAGCCTGGAGTCACACCTCGGCCCCACCCTGCAACGCTCGCTGGGCTGACCAAGCAAGTTCCGTTGCTTCCTTGCTTCAGGGGCTACCCTGCTCCACGGGGGACTTATAGTAAGTTCATACCAAACACCCACCAAAACGCCATGTGATCCTTCTGTAACTGTATTCTGTACTACTTACCGAACATCAGTTTGGTTTGGTATTGGGGTTAAAGCCTATCAACCTCTGCAGGGTTACCACAATAACTTAGTTATCAAGCAGCAAGTATACTTAAGTCCTGAACATTGTCTAGGAACACAGCACATCATCTAAAAATGACTGTACTTGTAGCTACTACCATTATTAGATAGGTTGGAAAGGGGAACACCTCAGTGTATGTACCGTGAAGATCAATTTTAGTTACTGTCAATGACGTTGGCATAAACGTGTATACATTATATATATATATATATATATATATATATATATATATATATATATATATATATATATATATTATATATATATATATATAATATATATATATATATATATTTATATATTTATATATATATATATATATATATATATATCTATATCTCACAACTTTGTGGTAATTTATACAATAGGTATAGTAGGTGTACCAGTGAGTCCGTACTCTAAGGTGGCAGGCACCTTACAAGATAACATCAAGGTTACAGGGCCAGTGTCTGAACATGTGAGACAACAGAGCGCAGTTAGGCTGTAATGAGGATTCTGAGAAAAATGCTGCGAGGTGTGCCGTACAGCTGGTCACCGGAGGACGCGGGCCGGACCACTGCCCTCCAATCCTATAAACCGTTGTCTTTCACATCTCATTACGCTTCTGTCTTCGCTGTGTGATGCACCTGGCTCGCTAAGGTTCGAATCCTTCACGGAAATGAGTTCTTTGGTTCATTTAACCCGTGCGTTTATGCAAGTGTGTCGAATATTTCAGGCTCGCGTTTTCTCCAATAGTGACTGATTTGATGAAAAAGAATAGGTGATCTCTTGCCTTGACTGGTGTTATTGGGGGTTAGGAAAAGCTTCCCGGCTTCCAACTCTTTTTAACAATCTGTCATGGTCAAGCAGTTACTGTACTAGTTATGTTAGTGTGTGTGTGTGATGCACCTGGCTTCCTAAGGTTCGAATCCTTAAGGTTCGAATTCGCTGTATTGTGCCTACCAATTTGTTGTCAACTACCATTTTAAGCTGTCATTGCAATCAATCATAGCTACCTATGTGCTTTAATATACTGTACCGATAATTTTCTCTCATCTTTTTTTTTTTTCATTCCATGTAATCTGTTATCATTTTTTTGTCTATAAATTTTGCAAGTATTTACCTCCTTAAAATTTTCTTAGATTAAGGACCTGCCCGAAACGCTGCGCGTGCTAGTGGCTTTACAAGACTGTAATTACCATAATTGTATCCTCACATTCCTTATGTACATTCTTGTATATGCATAAATAAATAAATAAATAAATAAATAAATAAATAAATCCTTCACGAAGATGAGTTCTTTGGTTTGACTGAATATTCAGACTGAACTGAATATTTTATTTAGTGCATGGCTGCGTGACTGACCACCTTTGTGGGTCCCGACCGATAGCCAGCCGTATGTCTGCGTGGGATCTGTACCGATATTTTTATTACGCTAGGCTGATGTCGGAGTTTGTTTACAAGAACGGGAGGTCAGGCGTCAGCTGCTCTAACAATAGACAGGTGGTCGGTCAGTGGCAGTTGGTGTATTATTGAATATACACACACACATTACATACTGTATATATATATATATATTATATATATACCCTTGGGATGTATATCCAAGACTCCAATGAAAGCGTATTACAAAAAAAAGACAAGCGCAACAGCTCCTATTTATTTAAACTGAAAAAAAAACAAATTATAAAACTCATTAACATTTAAACTCATTTATAAACGTTTTTAAATCAAATGGGATAGGGAAGGGAAGTCCATCAGGAGAACGCGCCAAACCACTGCGACAATATAGCACTAGGAAGGGGTCAGGATAAGGATTTGGGATGGGACGGAGGGAAGGATTGATGCCCAACCACTTGGACGGTCGGGGATTGAACGCCGACCTGCATGAATGTCGGCAAATGGCATGATATACCTGGTGTTTTATAATCATTTCATTCACTCGCAGATAGCAGATATCCAAAATATTCCACCCGAAGTTTGCTAGTGTAGGCTAGTAGACTAAACTCGTATCCTATGTTCTATATACCTTGTTGCAAGACGGCTTTCGACCTAAAACTAGCTAACATGACAATTTTCGATTTAAAACTAGATAACCAGAAAGTTTTCGACCTAAAACTCGATAACCAGTTAGTTTTTACCTAAGCACTTGATAACCAGACAGTTTTCCACCTAAAAGTCGATCACCCAGACAGTTTTCGACCTAAAACTAGATAACTAGACAGTTTGACTAAAAACTTGTTATATAAAAAAAGCTTATATAGATTAGTTAAGCAGCAGTGCTATCAACTAAGCCTAGTTTTATAAAAATATATCCTACGTCCTCTCGAGTTGTTCGAATCACAAAAATAATGTACTAAATTGCCCGAACCTAACCTAACCCATGACCCGCGAATAGAAAACGGAAGAGCACGTAAATTTTACAAGATTTTTAATATCAGTTTTTGGCCTTTGCGGATTGATACGCCAAAATGCAATGGATTCCAGTGGGACTTCGAGAGAACGGGATGAATTTAGTATAATTTCATCAGAACGCACAAAGCCTTGGATCAAAAGGTCAGAGTGTGGTATGTATTAGAGGTCAAAAGTTCAGCGTCATGTATTTGAGGTCAAAAGGTAATGAAGGACCCAGGTAACGGAGCCACTCAGGACTGTGAACGACTTGGAGAAGGCTGCCACTAAACTCTTTAAGTATTGTCTAATTAGCGCTCTTGATCCTCAAGTTGTGTGTGTGTGTGCGTGACTGTCTTGTGTCACGACTGGCTTCCTGGTGGGGATGTCACTGCCGGCGTCACAACATTCCGGACGTTAGACATCACCTCAACCGTTACGCTATACTCCCGGACGTCACACAACACCTCAACCGTTACGCAACACCCCGGACGTCACACAACACCTCGGACGTCACACAACACCCCGGACGTCACACAACACCTCGGACGTCACACAACACCCCGGACGTCACACAACACCCCGAACGTCACACAACACCCCGGACGTCACACAACACCCCGGACGTCACACAACACCCCGGACGTCACACAACACCCCGGACGTCACACAACACCCCGGAATACCACACGGCAAGTCACATGTAAACAATGTTGTTATACACCGGGTGAGAAATATTCAGTTCCGCCAAGAAATGTGATCGTTAACGAGGAACTTGACTTTGACCTACTTTCTCTAGGCTTCGAAGTGGTTCATCCCTGGATAACAAACTCTGACCCACTTCGCTAGGCCTGTGACCAGGCTTGCCTCTCTGTAACACGCTTGACCTATTTCATCTAGGCTTCTAAGTGGGTTATCCCTGGATTAACACACTTTATCTAGTCCTCTTAACACTTCAAATGTACAGTTATCCTTCATATTTCCATTTTCTTTTAAACCCAAAACACAGAAAACCACCTAATTACGGATATCTGTTTTAAACCACGATTATAATTGAAGGCGGAGAGAAAATTCTTCATCCACTATCATTATTGGGGTGAAGATAGGTAATACATTAGAATTCTGTGGACTAGTTTTGTTTGTTTGTTTGTTTGAGAGACAGAGAGAGAGAGAGAGAGAGAGAGAGAGAGAGAGAGAGAGAGAGAGAGAGAGAGAGAGAGAGAGAGAGAGAGAGAGAGAGAGAGAGAGAGAGAGAGAGAGAGAGACAGACAGAGAAAGGGTCTTGGTAAACAAACTTCCTACATAGCACCCAGGTCAAAGGTTCCGGGGACGACTTGGGTTGAAGTCTTAAGTTCTATAATTAATAATGCATAACTGGTGTGTATACACCTGTCTGTGATGGACATAGGTTATGGGAAGGTGTGTGTATGTGCACCAGGGTGTGTAGTACATGGGTCATGTGCACAATGTGCATACGTGAAACACGCACAAGGGGGACACATGTGGAAACTGAGTACCCAAATGAGTCACAGAGACATTGACACTGAAAAAGTTATTTCTAGAGTAGTTAGTAAATAGAGTGCACTAGAAAGTGATGTGGTGGAGGCTGACTCCATACACAGTTTCGAATGTTGATATGAAATGAGTCCAATAGGCTCAGGAACCTGTACATCAGTTGATTGACAGTTGAGAAGCGGGACCAAAGAGCCAGAGCTCAACCCCTGCAAGCACAAATAGGTGAGTACACACTCACTAATAATATTCTCTACTGCTCACTGTGTTATCAACCTGTTCTACAAAGAACGTCGCTTTTCGCCCGTATGCGTTATTAAGGCCAAAAACTGTCGTAGTAGAAAATTGAAATTGCGCCTGGCGAAAGTGACATACTGTCCCGTTTTCTGTTTTGGGTCCTCAAGTAGGTTAGGAGAGACTACTTTAAATTAACCGTTTTCTTGACGTTGGCAAACCTTAGGAACACGGGCTGGCATTATAGTGTTCATCACGCCAGCGACCCGCCATTTAATACCAAGCACGAAAACACTTAATGACTAACATCCTGTGTTCAAAAACTGTGCCAAAAAAACATACAATTGTTCCCGTCGTCGTAAAATTATCATAATTGCAAGATCACATTTTCGAGTTATCCTCATTGACCCCCAACGGTTATCAACCCGCTGAGTTAACGGCAGGATGTTATACGGACGGCCAGTTATTGGTGTTGGGCTTAAAGTTTATTAACCTCTGGAGGGTTATTAAGGCCGCCACAACGGCATGTTTTGTTTACAGGGATATTCCTGCGCGGGCCCTAAACCTCTGGCTGGCATAACCAATAAGTATACGTTATTCCGAGACATAGACTCCAACTATAGTCTATATATACCCCTCTCCATATACCATATACCACTTAGTATATATATACCCGTCTCCAACATCACCATCTCCCTTAATAACCCTCCAGAAGTTAACAAGCCTTAATAACCCTCCAGGAGGGTGATAGACCTTAATAACCCTCCAGAGGTTGACAGGCCTTAATAACCCTCCAGAGGTTGACAGGCCTTAATAACCCTCCAGAGGTTAACAGGCCTTAATAACCCTCCAGGAGGGTGATAGCTCTTGGAGCCAACACCAGACCAAACAAATCGTCTCTTAACTTAATGATGGGATTATTATATATATATATGAAAGTTAATTATGTTTCCACCCTTTATTTTCTTCTCTCCCCTCTTCCCCATTCCTTTCCCCATTATCCTTTCCCGTTACCCTTCCCTTACTCCTTCCTCTTCATGGCAAGTGGTCCGGGCTTTGGGAAAGGGAGAACTGATTCAGAATTTTGATTTTGAAGGAAACTAATAAATCAATGGTGACATCATTCAAGGAATGATGTCTGATTTTGTGGAAACATTAGACGTTATGAGTGCATGTAGCCTAACAAACTCCAGTATACATGAGGTCAGGTGAAGGGAGCTTTAGCTCTGGGGCCCGGCCTCACAGTCACAGGTGTCGAGAACACTTCCACCAATATGCCGCCAACTTCACTCTCTGATGGGTCGCGCCTAATGGTCGGAGACGACCTAGAGAATATAGAGATGATGAACGGCATGATTGGCCTATTGCGGTCAGACATTAGCGTGGGGGAAAGCGTGGGAGGGATCATGTCACTGTGTCATTGTAATGTGCTCCTGTATCACTGTACTGTGTCCTGTATCACTGTACTGTGTTTTATCACCGGGCTCACTTACTGGACTGTATTGATGTACAATGTCACCATCTCAACACTATAAAAGCCACACAACTCCACCACACTATCATCACTGTACTCTATACCATTATTGACCACTAAAACAATATCGTCATTCGGGTTATCGAGTTAAGGGTCGTTAACAGGTGGTCTCGCGTGTGTGGTTCCTTGTCTGGGTTTAACCTTATGTTAAGAATTGTGTGTGTGAGTGTGTGTGTGTGTGTGTGTGTGTGTGTGTGTGTGTGTGTGTGTGTGTGTGTGTGTGTGTGTACACAAGATGGATGGGCGTGGGTGGACACACACAGACGCCTCGCACAATTCAATGGTGTGTTTGTAGTTGTCTTAATTCTTATGAAGTCATGTCTCCCACAGGTGAGAGGCAGTATGGGCGGCGGAGTGTGGGCGGCGTGGGCGGTGATGGTGACATCAGTCACCCAAGTGACGGGCCAATTTCTCATCAACCTGGATGTAGAGTCAGGTAAGGACCCATCTTCTAAACAGAGAACATTGTACATTTCTTTGATATATGACATTCCCAACAGCATTTGTCGAGGACCGGGCCGCGGAGACGCTAAGCCCCGAAATCATCTCAAGATAATCTACACATCTGTGAGATATTGCCATTTTTTGCATGAAGAATGCACTTTACTGAGGTTTAAAATGGCATTAATTTCAAATTTGTGCCCAAAACGTTATGCATATTAGTGGCTTTAAGTATTATATGTACTAGATCTATCTGTAAATCCAACTTTATGTTTGTAACTCATCTTCTAGGTATGTACTTTTACCTGAATAAAAATTTGAATTTGAATTTAAATTGGAATTTTTTCCTTGGTCGTTGCCAGACACCGCAGACGCCCGCGCGCTGAGGAGGAACACCGCTGCCGCAGACGGTGCCAACGGTTTCCTGGCGGACACTCCCAAGTCAGACCAGGAGGCCGTTGCTGCTCTCCTCCCCAGGCGGCCTGTAGGCCCTAGTGACACCCCTGTGGTCAAGCCCCACTATCCTCCTGAGGGACCCGCAGGTGAAGACATCCCGGGGGTGATGACCCAGTACTCTCTGCCTCCTGACGGCGGCGCTGAAGGCCACAGGGTAATGGCGCCGCAGTTTGCATTCCCCAAGGGTGTGCCTGTCGACCTGAACGACACTTCAGGTAATACTGGAGTCGACGCCCCGGTTTCGCGCTCCCAGGTGACAGGAAAGACCACAACTGACGAGGGAAGTGTCCCCAGCACCTCGGTGTTACCTACAGCAGTGGCTGATGGCGACACACACACCCTCACTCGTCGTCCCAAAGACACCACCGTGACTGACGAAGGTGACGACGCGGCCTCAGAAGAAGCGGTTGGGGGTTCTCAAGGGCCTTCTGCCGAGTCTCCTACACAGGGTACCAACGATTTCCGCCTCCTGAAGCCCGCCTCGACACTGGAGATGATGGTCATGTCCAAGTTTGGTACGAAAAGAGGAGCCTCTCAAGGTACATGCTTTGATGTGTATTGGAATGAGCTACAAAGTAATATCCGTAGCGAAGTACAGGCGAGTTACAGTAATATCCGTAGCGAGGTACAGGCGAGTTACAGTAATATCCGTAGCGAAGTACAGGCGAGTTACAATAATATCCGTAGCGAAGTAACGAGAAGTTTCAGAGCGTCTGCCATTAGGCCGCTGAGATCCATTCAATCATGTCGGTATTTGTCTTAAATTAAACCCAGGTACTGAAACCGGCGTCATGGCGCTAAAAGTTAGTTCAGCGCCATGTTTTCCCTATAACACTACCCGCCAGTCGCTTTACATCCAGGGGGCCCTGATAACTATTAGATGCAGAATGACACAAGAATGGTGACCAACTGTCCAATTTTGTCCAGGATTCGAACCCGGATGCCATAATTTGCTACACGAGTGCAAACCCATTTCAAAAAACGAATTTAACTAAACCATTGGGAATTTACCATTTAATCTAACCAAAAATTATAATTTTGGCCAGTCAGTTACTGTGAATCTCGCATAAAAAGGACCCAGTTTGTAAGTTACATTTACTCAAAGTAATACTCACTTGCCCTCATACATAAAGTAAATACATAAAGATATCATACAGGTCCAACACTGTATTAAACATACACAACGTGGCGAAACAGACGTCTTGATCAATTAGACTGTAACTACCCCGAGTTATACTGAAAGTTATTAGACAATAAAGATGATTATTACAGCACTTTATTTATATTGATATTACGAATAAAATAATTACTACTATTGGTATAATAATAATAATAATAGTACTAATATTATTATTATTAATATTATTAAATATTATTGTTTGTGGGTAGAGAACTGGACGTCGCCTGACCCGGAGGAGGACTCGACACAGAGGATCAACTCTCTCTCTTACTACGAGGACGACCTCGACCACCAGAACTACGACGATTATTACTGGGACCATCAGGGCGACGTAGCCCACTCCAACACAGAGAGGTCAGCTTCCTGGAGGCGGGGTTAATAGGTTGTGAATGTTGGTATTTTTAAGAGTATTTTTGTGTGATGATACAATGATTAAATTTCAAACAGCGTTTCTGACCTGGATTTAATTCATCGCCAAGAATCATCAGTAAGTTTGTCTTATTTCTCCATAATTTAGTTGTTGTTGTTGTTAAAGATTCGCTACCTGGAACAAAGTTCCAAGTAGCACGGGCTATGGTGAGCCCGCAGATAGTTATTAGTGGCCCCTTGAAACAATAGATTAATCCATTAGGGAAAAAAATAAAACCTTTGATAGACTTTAGATTACAATGTCTTAAAACTGGAAATTGTATTAATGAATTTTTTTTAGTAATCTTGTGTTTGGCATTCCAGCAGAGTAGCGGGCGATGGGGAGGCGGGAAAGGCCTCTGAAGAGCCAGCTGGCTCCAACTCCCCTCCAGAGAGTCGGTATCCGGCCACACCACAACGGCCTCAGCAGTATTCCGGTCAGCAACCCAGACCAGATTATCAAGATTACCAGAGATACCTGTCAACAACACAGCAGCAGCAGCAGCACGCTCTGCTGCGGAGACACCCTCAGCACTACCCCCCACATCAGCAACCTCACCTCTACTCTCAGCAGACTCTGCATTTAGCCCGACAGGCTCAGCCTCTGACTCAGCAGAATCTGCACTCAACCCAGCGTCTGACCCAGCCTTCGGGCCAGCGTCTGACCCAGCCTTCGGCCCAGCGTCTGACCCAGCCTTCGGCCCAGCAGTCCCAGTACCTGGCCCAGCAGCTGTACCGCCTCACACACCACCCGCAGGCGCATCACATCGTGCAGCAGCTTGTCCAAGAAGATCCGGAGATGCAGACGTTCATGAAGCAACTGCTGCAACAGCACGCTCCCACGAGGGACATGCCATACCTTCAGCAACAAAGCTTCCCCCAGCAGCAGAGTCTTCTGAATCAGCAGAGTTTTTCGCAGCAGCTACAGAATATTCGTCAGCAACAGTCTTATCCACAGCAGCAATTGAGTCTTCCACAGCAGCCGAATCACCCACAGCAGCTGAATCACCCACAGCAACAGAACCTCCCCCAACAGCTGAATCATCCACAGCAACAGAACCTCCCCCAACAGCTGAATCACCCACAGCAACAGAACCTCCCCCAACAGCTGAATCACCCACAGCAACAAGGTCTCCTGGAGCGTCCACAAGACAAGTCTCCAGAGCAGTTCTTCCAGCTTCCCCCGGCCACCCACCACCACCACAAGAACCAGGTCGACACCTTCAACATCGTCATCACCAAGAACCTGACGGGCGGACAGTCTCAACCCTCCATCCAATTCCTCTCAGACGCCACGGTCAGCCATAGCATTAACCTTTCCGTTCCCCTTGATCAGTTTACACATGTTGCGAGTACTGTAGATTCTAAGGCCTGTAGATTCCTCCTTGTTTATATGCTGTTACCTTCCTATGCTGTTACGTCCCCATGCTGACTGGTTACTGCGGTGTGTCTTGACACAGGTGGACGCCATGCTGCTCAACACCAGCATCGACTCCGTCACCAACGTCAAGGATCTGAAGGGCGTCGTCCGTAACGCCGTCACCCACGCTCTCGCTTCCCGCCCTGTGGCCATCCAAGAAGCCCTGGCTCAGGTGAGGTGGTTGGGCCATGGTGTGGTTGTGGGGGTCCATGGTGTGGGTGTGGGGGGTCCATGGTGAGGGTGTGTGGGGTCCATGGTGTGGGTGTGGGGGTCCATGGTGAGGGTGTGGGGGGTCCATGGTGAGGGTATGGGGAGTCCATGGTGTGGGTGTGGGGGTCCATGGTGTGATTGTAGGGGCCATGGTGTGGTTGTGGGGGTCCATGGTGTGGTTGTGGGGGTCCATGGTGTGGTTGTAGGGTCCAAGGTGTGGTTGTAGGGTCCAAGGTGTGGTTGTAGGGTCCAAGATGTGGTTGTAGGGGTCCAAGTTGTGGATTTTCTCACTGTAGAGAAAGTTGCAGGTTGTGAGTAATGCATGTTGCATCTAGTGTGTGACGGATCATCCTGTTACAGGTGGTGGAGAGCCCGGGCCACGAGCCAACAGTGAATGTGGTCAACTCAACCATCCCGGACCTGGGAGAGCTGGAGGCCACCATCAACAACCTGCTGGGGTCCAGCGTGGTGTACAACGAGACCGGTAAAGCCAACACGGTCGTCGGCTACATCCCCCACCCGAAGGGCTCCGTCGTCAACAGGCTCCTCAACAACACCATTGGTGTCGATAATGTCAACATCAACTCCACTTCCAAGACCAATGTTGTCAATATTTTCATTATCAACATCATCGGGGGAGTGAGTGGGGTCGGTGATGATGCTGGTCGGCCTCCGGCCTCCCTGCCACAGATGGTTTCAGGTCAGGTTACCAATATCAAGAGGCCACTATCGTCAGCGCCTTCTTCGCTAGGTCCATCCGAACCTTCATTAATCTCCACGTCAGCTAGCAGCGAGACTTCTGAAGTGGATTCTGAACTTGTTAATGGATTTAACGCGCCAATGCCGCGACCACAGGGACAGCTGCCTCTCAAACCTCCTAAAGTTGGCTTCCCTACGATACCATTACATTCTCCATTTCCAACACCTGAATCAACATCTACTTCACTGATTTCTCATTTAGGGGTATCCCCAGGACCTCCATCACCTCCGCCAGTGGTGTCAATACCTTCCACTCCTGTTCCCGTGATGGGAGAGCGTCCCGGCGCCATTACGAGTTCTCATCCTGCCAATCCTGATGGAATCCTCCTCAACAATAATCAGGTTCTTAACCTCCTACCAGAGTTCATCCGAGCTACCACCATTCCACCAGTCGTGCCCCTCTACAACATTTCATTACACCAAATATTGGGCAAGAAACCTTCTGTTCTTGGTCTTCTGCCTAACAGAGTCTTCGAGATTATCAGGCCTCACATAGAGCCTTCAGATAACAGCACCTATGGCGGCCTCATCCGTAAGGTAGCTGTGGGTAACCTGACCAGCTACTTCCCTCCCAATTCTCCACCAGAACTTGAACTCGATGGCGTAAGGTCGGAGATCAACAAACTAACTCCTCCACACGCCCTGTACCAGTACCCAACACGCTTCCCTCCCCCCGACCCCATACCTAGTAATCCTTTCCCCTTCCAATATAACTATCCTACGCGTTACTCCGTCGAGTCCTCAAATCGACGGCGCCCAGTCCTCTACTCATCGAACCCAAACATCCCAGTAATGCCTGCAAATGTGTTGGCTCGCAGCCCGAATCCTCAGCGAAGCCCCTTGCCCGTCCAGAACCCCACGCAGGACACCTCTAACGTCAACAAGCAGCAACAGGGCCAACATGAGGTCAACCTTCTCACTATCACAGGGAACAACAATAAAAACAACAGTCAGGAATCTATTGCTCGAAGTTCCTCTGGTTCAACTGAACCGGTGGCAGAAGAACAGGTAACATTTCCAGAGCCTGCAAGGGAAGAATCAGCCAGTAAACCAAAAAGCAACACGAAAACCAACAAGAAAAAGGAGAAAAACACATCCCCATCCATCAAGGACATGGCTGCAGACGTTGTGGCCTCTGCAGGGAGCCAGATGGATAACTTGATGAAGGCCGTCGCCATTGGAGCCTTGCCAAGTGGGATCGCCTTTGCTTCCGCCCTCTGGCCGTACTGGGCACCTCTGGTCCTCGGAAGAAGGCGCCGACGCGACCTAAGTCCCCACGAAGAGGATATTTCGCGGGCTACAATCTCTCAGGACTGGCTCAGCATCCTGACAGGAATGAAATACAAGGGAGCCGGGACTGAATTCCCTGCAGCCTGGGACAGGAGGAAGAACAGGCCTTCCTTCAAGAAGCAGAATGCCTCTTCCATATCTCGCCCAGCGTCAACACAAGAATCAGCATTTCCTAGGGAAGGTTCAATAGCTATTAAAGAATCACTACAAACAGACAGCAACAAGATGAAGAGCGAGTTAAAACGAGTTCAAACGAAGTCAGAATCTGAGTCCAACGAACCTTCATCTCTGAATCCTGATACAGACACCGAAGACATTATAAGAACCACAGAGAAAGCCACAACAGTGAAGCGCTCCAGCCCTATGAATTTCATCATATCAACGACTGAAGCCAATTTAAACAACTCAATTGCCCACATGATGTCGTCATTGACCTCTGGGAGTGTGGAGCCTGTAGTGTACCCAGTCCTCGTCGACACCACCACCACCACCACCACAGAGAACAAGCAAGATGACTCTCCAGCAGATGTGGCTCTCGTCTCTAATTTCCTCTATTCTGCTCTTAATGACTGGACAAATGGGGAAAATCCTCTAGTGTCTGAGAATATTCTCCTGGAGCCTGAAGACGACCTGCCGCCACCTTCCGCTGACAGCTACATGGACATCGAAGTGAACACGGATCCTCCCAGGGAAAGAATTAATATAACAAATAGCCCAATATTTATCTTAAGAGTAACACCCAATAGAATCGATTCCACTACTTCTCAGTCTATTCCTGAACGACCCACCACTATTCTCACACGTTTTCCCGCCAGAACGACCTCGGGTACGACCGCGTCGCCACCTGACCAGACAGTGGGTAGTGTAGGTAGCGAGAAGTATCCTGACCTGTTCCTGAATACCATTACCCTTCTCTCACAGCCCCCTGACCAGAATAGTTTGGGCATCTCTCTGCTGCCAGAATGGTTCGGTAGACCTTCAACTACATCCACATCTGTTACGACTTCAAATTCAATGGCAACGACAAGGAGGCCATTCACGACGACCACCGTATCAAGAGAGCCAGCAAGGACGACGACTCCTTCAACGATGACATCGTTCTGGACGACGACGCCGTGGAGAAAAACGGTTCCACAAAGAAGAATAACTACCCCAACACCAAGCACCTCACGACAACCACCAACGACTACCCCACCACCACCAACAACAACGACCAGTAAAATGATAAGTACCTCACCAGCAACAACCCAACCACCACCACCAACTATCTCATCAACAACCGCACCTCCACCACCAAAATCATCCACGCAAACACCTACAACAACCACCACGTCACCAACAACAACAACCACGTCACCAACAACAACAACCACCTCACCTACGACCACCACCACTTCAACAACCACCACCGCCACCACCTCACCAACAACCACAACCACCACCACCACAACAACAACAACATTTACACCTGATTCACCTGCAGCTCTAAGAACCGCCGCCCCTGCAACCCCGACACCCACAACCACCACAACCACCACAACCACTACCACGCAGCCTCCGGGTTTCTTCGACTCGATCTCTTCGGTCATCGACGCCTCTGACCATCAGCTGCGCAATGCCGTTGGCTTCGTGGGGTCCGTAGCCGTGTACGGGGCCGCCGCTCTCCTACCGCTCTGGCTCCCAATCGTCCTGGGCAAGAGACGAAGACGAAATCTGCTGGAGGAGAAGGAAGATGAACTTCAGGAGATCCTCGGCGCCGTAAAGATGACCCATCGCGCTCCTTCGGTAGCTCGCGCGCCTACCAAAAGTGTAACAAGAACCAAGAAATCCAGAAGGCGGGAACGTCAATCTCCTGGTGGCGAATCCGACGGTAAGACCTTGGAGCTCTACAAGCAGTTTCCTTCCTTAAAGAAACTTGCTGTCTACTTGAAGAAGGATTTACAAAATCGGGAAAAGGGTAAATGAGAAAAATGCGAGTGTGAATATCCAATATTCTGAAGCGTTTTGACGAGCTCAAACAAAAAATAGTAATATGCATTTTATAACTGAACAAAAATCTACTCAGTAAATATACAAAACTGCAGCATAATACGTGAACTTCATTGTAATTGATAAGTAACTTATTGTACCATATGTGTTAGTATTGAATAGTGTGATTAATAGGTAGTGATCTCTTGGAAAACTTACACTATGAAAAGATAGGAAGTAATTAGTTCCTAGGGAAAGATACAGAGTAATTAGTTCCTAGGGAAAGATACAGAGTAATTAGTTCCTAGAGCACTTATGAAAGGACATTATTCTTTAGACACTTTTACATTATAAAACCATTTAAAGGTGAGAAGACTTTTATTGTAACTATAGAAATGTATTATTAGATTTTGATTAAGGTGTCTCTTAATTCTTAATTTATTTAATTGGTGTATAAGTTAACAAACGTAATCACATAGAAACGAGTTCGTTCCACATAGGACATGAACTCTTTCCTGTTGGAACCCTTTACATTTGTCCCCCCAAAGTTGTTACTGTTATAGATTCAGCTACTCGAAACAAAAGTTCCAAGTAGCACGGGCTATGGCGAGCCCGTAGTGAAATATTTCCCCAAAGAATCAAATTTTCTAAATCCTGGAAGACTGCATCTATCCATGAACAAAAAACCTGTTTTGGTTTTCCGTTTTCTACAAAAGACACGAGTACTTCTCTCCCTGCTGGAAGAGCACGCGGGTCCCACCTCAGCTTCGAATAACCTCTGGCTAACTTTCCGTTATATCCGTGTCGAGGGAACTGGTCAACAGTGCGTCAACACGGAAGCGCAGAGAGATGCGTGCACTGGGCCTGTATTTCCGTGTTCGAGACCAGACCACACACTTGAAAGTGAAGGAACGACGACGTTTCGGTCCGTCCATTCTCAAGTCGATTTTGACAATCGACTTGAGAATGGTCCAGGACGGACCGAAACGTCGTCGTCCCTTCACGTTCTAGTGTGTGGTTTGGTCAACATATTTCAGCCACGTTATTGTGACTCCTCGTCTGCACCTGTTATGAAGTCCAGTACTCACACCTCCTGGTGTCTCCCTCTCCCATATTGGAGGACGATGGTGTCTTCTGAACATGTTCTTATATTAAATATTTATTAATTATAAGTTTTTTCCTATTCCTTTTTCTGGCTTAAACATCGGCCAGCTTAAGAATAAATCCTTATTTTTTTAAATTTATTTATATATACAATAGTTCTTACATTCTTGTACAGCCACCAGCACGCATAGCGTTTCAGGCAGGTTCCTAATCCTAATTTTCCCCGGAATACGACCCGCCAAATCGTTTAACCACCAGGTACCCATTCACTGATTGGTGAACAGAGGCTACAGTTAAGGATTGGCGCCCAGTAAATCCTCCTCCGGGCAGGATTCGAACCCAGGCCAAAGCGAAACTCTAGGCGAGTGTGTTACCATTTCACCACGGGGGACTGCTACAAATAAGAATAAAATTAAGAATAAGTATTAAGAATAAATCAGGGATGGTTTACAGTGACCTGGAGACACCAGAGGCACACATAGACAGGATGGCATCGGTAGCATGTGAGACGCTGGTGAACGTCGAAACGTCGTTTAGATTTCAAGCCGGAGCTGCATATTCAAGAATTGGTCTAACAAAGCAATCTGAACAACCTTGGTTAGACCAATACTGGAATATGCAGCTCCGGCCTGAAATCCATGTCTTGTGAAGCATAAAACTAAACTTGAAAAAGTGCTGAGGTTCGTGCCTAGACAAGTTCCAGAGCTAAGAGGGTTAAACTATGAGAATAAGTTGAAGGAACTGGACCTCAACCCTGGAGAACAGAAGAAACAGAGGAGATATGATTATGACATAGATAATGCTGACGTGAATGGACTAGGTCCTTTACCTCTGAAACCAGTCTTGAGGCCAATCATATCACCAATTATGTATGAACTTGAATGTGTATGTGTTCCTCCAGCAATGTTTAATGTTATAAATACCCCCAATGTTTATTTTTCGATGCATTCACTGTGCTTAAAGTAGGGAGGGAGTACTGGCGAAACATTTTCCCACAGCTCATTGACAAGTTGGAGACTTACTAGACTTGAGAGCCAAAGGATTCGGTGAGGAGGATTGGAAGAGCGAGAGGAGGATCAGCAATACAAGCTATAGGATGCATGTGGTGGCGGGGCGCGCTGTAGACACCGTACGACGGGTCCCGCTGCTCACTTGTCTACACAAGGCTCACCAAACCCCGCGAGAGTCAGGTCCGGCGTGACGTTGCCAGGCGCCTCACACCTGCAGAGTAAATAAAGACAGCAAGTGGTGGTGTGCGGGGGAGGGGGAGGAGAGGAGAGGGGGAAGGTTAAGGGCCAATCAGCTGATGTTTGTTGTCAAACAAACGCGAAGCTCACGTTCCCATCCCCTCCAAGAGCAGTGTTGCCTCTACTGGCGGGGGAGACTTTGGGAGGAGCGTGAGAACCCGAGAAGGGAGAGAACTTGAGGAAAGCAGGAAAATCAAGGAGAATAGGGAGAGGAAGCAGGGAGAAAAAGGAAGGAAGGGAGGAGGTAGGAGGAAGGAAAGTTTGACGCAAACTAATCATTGAATACTTTGCGTTGAGTCGTTGCTGTGAAGCCGGGTGAAAAGATCAATGGCAATCTGTGCATTGTGGTTTACAGGTCAGGTTTTACACCTATTATTGTCTGGTCTGCTTTAAGTACTTCCAATAAGTGAAGTCAAACTAAATAATTAAACTTACAGCGTCTTCCGATCACCCCCCCTCCAAAGAAATTAATAATCCACAATATCTACATTCATTTAAGAGCTAACAGGAATGGGAAATTTCTCAAACACTCCTCGAAAATACCTCTCAACTCTTAGAATCATCTAACAACTGAACCACCCCTTTACTCCTCCCACGCTATCAACCCCTCCAGTGTTACACAGGGAGATCTCTGTGTGTAATGATGTAAGGGCGAAGAGGGAGAACGGCCTATTGACATAGCTCGGGTACATGGGGGAGTTGTGTAAAACCCTGGTTTGTGCCTCGGAGAGGCTACGGGATCCAGTAAGTTTAATAGAACTTCGGTTTCAACTCTTTTACCCTGTCGTAGCTCAGTCGATTAAGGCAGTGTCTGGGATGCTCCTGGACGCAGGTTCGAATCCTCGTCACGGCCCTTGTGGATTTGTTCCCTCCAGTGCTTTCAATTCTCCCTAACACTGTCAACTCCTCCCAGGGGAAAGTTATGAAATTCCTAGGACCAACATCATGAGGAAATAACTCGAGAAGAAATCACTTAAAAAAATACAGAATCACACAACAAGCGATGACCAAAGCTGCAAATCAAAGCTTACAAGGACAAAAGAACACAAACAGCCACTGGTTCAACACAGGAAGCCTAGAGACAAAAGGAAACGTGTTTAATCGTTCTTCGTGCCAGGGAATCGAACTCGGGAACCAATAGGTTGCGAGCTGGCAGGGACAGCAGTCATTACAGCAGGTGATAGACATCTGGAGTAGGCTACAACTCCTGCTCATCAGGAGAAACACAGAGGCAAGTGCGTCCACACACAAGTAATCATCAAAAGAAGGCACCATGCCGGCTAGACTGTGTGCAGCACCACCACAAACACAACACACTTCACTCCAACTCTATCATCATAGTGCACCAGAGTCCATTTTCCATATGGTCCAGTCTCGGCAAATTTTGTTTGTGAAAATAATTACTTCGCAGCCCCCGTGGCGCAGTGATAAAAACACTCGCCTGGCGCTTCGCAAGCGCGTTGGGTTCGTATCCTGGCCGGGGAGGATTGACCGGGTGCCAATTCTTAACTGTAGCCTATGTTCACCCAGCAGTGAATTGGTACCTCGTTGTTAAACGATTTGGTGGGCCGTATTCCGGGGAAAATTAGGATTAAGCACTTGTCCGAAATGCTATGCGTGCTAGTGGCTGTACAAGAATGCAACAACTCCTGTATATATAAATAAAATAACAAAAAACTTAAGTTATCAAGCTAAGCGTCCACATGCAATCATATCCAGTCGTAAGATTGGCCATCCGCAAGCAGTCATTCAAGTCGTAAGATTTGCACTTCGAGGCGTGAGACTGGCTGTCATTTCTTTACATACACCGTGGTGACGGCGTCACTGCGCGCGTAACATTATGCGGTCTGCCTACCCGGTCAACTCTAAAATTATTTTTAGAACAAACATTTTTGGCTCGCAAATACCGCTGGACTGCAATGACAGGCTGAGGGTGTTAGAATCTAATATGCGGTCAACCTCTTGGCTCGTCTACTACATAATCCAACACGCCAGTCATCTACCACATAGTCCAAACACGCCGCAATCATCTACTACATAGTCCAACACGGCACACGTATCTACCACATAGTCAAACACACCACAAACATCTACCACATAATCCAATACTCATCTACCACATATTCAAAAACCCAGCAACAATCATCTACCACATAGTCCAATACACAGAGCAATAATCTATCTCCGTGACTTGCACCTCCAAAAACATTTTACTCAACTATTTGTATATGCCACATTTGAGGCGACCGCCGTGCGTGATAAATATTAACTCCTGCAGTGTAGGTCAGTGTATTCATCGGGTGGCGGGTGTGGGACGTGGCGTTGGTTCAGTGTGTCTCAAGTCGCTGTGCAGGATAGACGTGTCTCCTCTCGCCTCCACACATGCTCACTGGCTCTGGGTGTGGATTTAATGTAAAGAGAATCGTTTCTTGCGAGTAATTTTGTGGGGGGAAAGATGTGACAATTACCGTGTAATGGACCATAGTGAGGGAGAGGAGTGGCGACACAGTTTGCATGTAACAGGAGAATATTTGGCGTGCCAGTAAACTTTGAGGGGGAGTTAGTATGACGCGGTTGTAGCCATGTAAAATAGTTTAGGCTATTGTGTTGCGATGAGCAGAGGGGCGCGGCGGGCGGGTCACCTCACTCTCCTACAGGTGTGTGTACTGTGTCTTGGGTGTAGGCCCTCAAGCAGCTTCACACCCACTTCCTCCCTCATACTCCAGAGTAATGAGCATCTAAAGGGAGATAATCTACCAGAAAACAGCACCAGCGAGGCTACCTCAGACTCGGGGGACCAGCTGTGTGGAGAGAGAAGCGCTGACGATCCAACACCTCACTGCATTAGCGCGCCCCGGGAATATCCTGGCCGTCAGGTAAGGCATTACTTTGTTCGCCCTTCTGTTGAGCAGGACCTTGAGTGGGAAGGGGGGTGGAGCAACCCCTGTTGTGGGTATCTCGCAGGACGGGTCACCGACCTCTGCCCCATACCCCCAGGTCGGCCTAGGTAACGGGGCACGGTCGATATTGAGCCACACCTACACTACCCTCATCTCTAACATGCCCTAAAGGTCACACTAGTTGCTTCACTAAGCAGGTTTTGTCGATCATCACAGCGTAAAACTCGCAGTAGTTTTGAAAAAACCCGGGAGAAAACACACACACACACACACACACACACACACACACACACACACACACACACACACACACACACACACACACACATACATTTGGTGGAGGCCAAGGCCGTCAGTAGTTTCAAAGCGTTATATGACAAAGAGTGTTGGGAAGACGGGACATCACGAGCATAGCTCTCATCCTGTAACTACACTTAGGTAATTACACTCTGCGTCAGGAGTGTACCTGACGCAGAGAACTCTGCCATACACGGCTGGTCTGACAACACTATGCACTATGCGTCCACCGTCCTAATAGTCTACTACCCGGCTACTTCACGGGAGCTCTTACTGACCGAGGAGTCACTGACAACAGACTGAGGATCAATAACAGACCCGTGTTTACTCTCAACAAGTCGAGATTCCCTACAAAATATAATTATCACATTTCAATATCCATAATGCCCAGTATTGGACACGAGAGCCCAAAACACGCCCAGGTGACCGACACAGTTGTAGGAAACGACCAGCCCAAGTGCTGGAGCAAGCACGACACATACATACAAAGGTAAATGCGGGCTGCAGACGACCATTCCAGCCGCTGTTGCAAACAAGACAGTCGCGCGGAACGACCAGGCAGGTGGCGGCGAGGCGGACTTTGGGAGGGGGTGGGGGACGGGCGAACTTGCTTCCCCGCCGGCCAGTAACGGGAGGCGACGCCAGCCAGAACAATATACCTCTACCTCCTGTTTGCGTAGCCAAACTACCCCGGAACCAGCCACATAATTGAGCCATTTAGAGATAAATCTAAACTCACGCTGCATGAAATGGCAAACTGTCTTACTATAAATGATAAAATATCTGAAAACCTTGCACTATATCCATTAAATTTTGCCCCGAGGGGCGAGTTTATTGGGCAGCGCCACTCATCCTGTCAGTGGACACACCGCCATAGTGACAGTATTGGGCAGCGCCACTCATCCTGTGAGTGGACACACCGCCATAGCAGCATGTACAACACCCTCCAATAGGAAGAAAACCTGCTGGGTTGTTCATCCTGTCACTTGTACCCAGACACAGCGGGGACTTGCTTAACTGTCTCAAGTGAACAGCTCCTCAAACAAGAAGATTAACATCTGTTAGCCCTTAAAATCTTACGTTACCTTGGGGCGAAAGGTGCAAAATGGGAGAATCTTTAAATAGCAGTATCTATATTTGACAAATAGTTTTTTTCCTAATTCAAACAATGTGGGGTTTATTATTCTACACATATTTCTAATGTCTCTCAGATGTTCACATTCTCTCAGGTAGTGGTCAAGGCGGTGTCCGTCACTCTCACCACGGATCCTGCAACTCTTCTACACAACTGTTGTTTCCATTCCGAATCTCCATGGATATTTGTTTCCAAGATGTATTCTTGCTGTTACTGATTCTCTCCCTCGTCCTCCTCCTCTTCGTCCATAATGATTGGGATTGCAAGCTGCAACCGCACTGTACCAGCGTACAGATTCACTGATTTGTTCTTCTCCCTCCACTTTCAGACCACTTTACATAGTTAAGTGGCTTGAAAAGACCACTTTCTTTGAGGTCACTTTGTTGTGAAAGTGGCCTCAAAGACCACTTTCTTCCAATTTCTAACTCAGCGTGTTCTATCATCCACAGCAGCATCCACAGAGCTCTCCTCCAAGTTTCCCGAGATCATCTAGCCTATTAATGTTCAATCAACACAAGGAATTCATCTCGTGTGTATTCAGGTTCAAATATTTCCAGGGCGGTTACTGTATGCACACTAAACTGGCATTTAATATCCGCATTTTATCCTTGTCGCAAAGTTTTCACGTTGTAACACACTTTAAATAGTCCCTGATAAAAATATTACAACTCGTCCGAATGTCTTGCAATTACTAATACACCCGTGTTGATGTGTCAGGCAAACAATGGCGACGACTTGGGCAACGAGGGAGAGGTAGCCGCCGTCGACGACCCGACCAGCCGGGGAGAGGAGACCACCGTCCATGACCCCCAGAAGAAGCCCAGCGATCAAGGTTAGTGACCTCCCCGAGGTCACTGGGAGGAGGAAACTATAGTCTAAGGGTTAGCACCTCTAAACCAACGCCACAGCCACACCTAAACTACCACCACACCTGATAACACTTTCCTCCACAACCACTGACCATGCCACCAGCTCATAACCTCCCCCTCCAACAGATAGCTTGGTCCGACCCACCACAGTCGCTGGTAGAAGCCGAACTGAAGGAATCACACGAGTGGTGGGACTTGAGGGACGACGAGTGGTGGGCCTTCTGCCTATAGTAGCCCCACATGTTGCTTCCAGGACGAGTCTGGGACAACGAGGACGACGAGCGGTGGATGTCCTATCCATGGTCGCCCCTTCCGCTGCCTCCAGGATGGGGCGACGACAAGCTCAATTAATATATCAAGGTAAATATACATATTTGTCCACCTCTGTACAAATCAAACCCATATGGAAAATATAAGCCCTGTCAACTATTAACATAAAATTTGTATCTTAATATATTTTCTAGATTTGAGGTAATATGGTCATTATTACGCATGAAACTTTTCCCAAACGTAGGTTTTTAGAATATTCAGATTTGTCATCACCCTTGTAAGGGAGGTCTGCTGGAGGTTGCTGCTTTCCAGATAAAGTTATATTGATTGTTTTTTGTATTTTATAGATGAGATCAGTGTATTGTCTCCTAAGAAACCTTCTGGGGAATCATCGGGGGAAGTACAGGTAAGTTTAACGCAGCTGCAGCAGGAGGAAGAGGAGGAGGAAGGTGGACACTCAGTTTTTCACCAACAACAACAGCTGGAAAGAGTCCCTGTACTATCTTCTCTCCCGCGGCAGCAACAGCAAGACAACACTTCTCCCCTGCCGCAAACGCAACACGATGACTTCACTTCTCTCGGGCAACAGAACAATTCCCCGTCGCAGCAACATCAGCACACTCGACCTTCTACCCAACAGCAACATCAACAGCATAAGGGAGGCAGCCTCTTGCAGAAACAGCAACTTAACGACCACTCACTCACGCATCAACAGCAACTTAACGACCACTCACTCACGCATCAACAGCCACATAACGACCACTCACTCACGCATCAACAGCAACATAACAACCACTCACTCACGCATCAACAGCAACTTAACGACCACTCACTCACGCATCAACAGCAACATAACAACCACTCACTCACGCATCAACAGCAACTTAACGACCACTCACTCACGCATCAACAGAACTACCCGTCATCAGTCCTGCAGCCGGACATGGACGCACTACGAAACTTGTCTCTCTACTATGCGAGTCTCAGTTGGGACAAGAACGACGAAGGCTCGAGGGTGGAGGTGCCAACGCCACACCAGGTCCTGTCGCATCGCAGGTATCTCCTGATGCTTCTGCAGAAGTTGAGAAACGTCGACGAAGCAATGAAGGTCTCCACGGGTAATCCTGCAAACTCCTTCGTCACAGTTTCTCAAAGCAATCCTGTAACAGTGCTACAATCCCAAGAGGAGCGCGTATTACCGACAGGAGTTCCCCTGCTTCAACACACACACTCCGCTACTGAACGGTGGCGGGGGACTTCGGAAACAGAAGCTCCGGTGCCCTTGGGTAGTAGTGATCCTCCTGATGGCGGAAAGTCGCCCAACCGTAGCTCTACGCCTGTGTATCAAGTCCCTGGCGGTCAGATCAGTAAACCTTCCAATAGGGATCCGTCTGTGAGCCGGATTGAGCAAGCCCCACTTGACGTGAGTTGATATGTCATGCTTTAATGAGAATATGGCTAAGGAATCAGGCCGACTAATCTATATTTAGATATCAGATGTGTGAAGTATTCCTGTTTAAGTATAAACATTAACATATTAACAATAAGGTGAAGGTCCTATTCGTAAATCATTATTTCTTACGCTTTAGTGTCTTTACATTTTAAAGAAATTTGTTGTACCTATATTTTCTCCTCGTCTCCAAAGACAACAATAATAGAGTACCATCACTTCGCACTCCTCACAATCACCACTTCGTGTCCCAACAGAGCCTTCCGGATACCCAGAACCTCGATGTGGGCCCGTCATCACCGCCCTTCAACCCACTCCACAGCCAAGGGCTCTTGCCCTCTTCCTTCCTGGGGCAGGTGCCCTCAACCACGACCCCGCCGACGCGTCTCTTCGACCTCCTCTACGATATCCAGACAGGTCAGGTCGTAGAGGGTGAAGCAGGGAGATAACGCAGAATAACAACAGGGGTGGTTATAGCCGAGGGTGACTGCGATGTGTAGGAGGGCCAGATGCTTTGTTGATTTGCGAGAGCAATGTGTGGATGTTCTTGTTTGGTGTAATGGTGCAGTTCACGAGTGTGTTTAGGATTGTAATTTTTCTTGTTGCAGACGTAGGGTTACGCAGGTGACGTGTGTGTGTGTGTGTGTGTGTGTGTGTGTGTGTGTGTGTGTGTGTGTGTGTGTGTGTGTGTGTGTGTGTGTGTGTGTGTGTGTGTGTGATTATGTGTCCCTCAAGAGTAAGAACAAAAAACAAGACAAGAAACCTCAAAGAAAGCATAGAATAAGCAGGAAAGAGTATAAGAGAGAGACACGCTATTTAAGTTTAAGAAATAACACAGAATAGGCTGTATTAGTGTCTCTGAGACCATATGCTCCAGACATAACCAGATTTACTAGGTATATAATATATTATATATATTATATATATATATATATATATATATATATATATATATATATATATAATATATATATATAATATATATATATAATATATATATAATATATATATTATTACGGGTACCACCTCTGGTGCAATCCTAGGGACCCATAGCCTTAGAGAAAAGAATGAAGAGTATTCAGAGAAGACCTTGTATATTCTCCCCGAACACTTGAATTCTTCTACCACCCCTACTTTTATATTATATATTACATACATTATTATATATACTGTACATATATAAAAGCTTAACTAATTGTGCATGATTCTATAAAAGAAAGTAAACTCATATATACCTATATCATTTCCTTACTTTATATTTGTTTCTACTTGTAGTCGTTTTTTCTAATCTCTAATATTCTGACTTCCTGAACTGTGGTGTCTTTCCAGTATATTTGCTTCTAATTTATTGCAAGCTCTGTTTACATAGTTTAAATTATCCATACAAGCATCTACGACGGTGAAGTCTTGTATAGGTTAAGTATTTTACTGCTGTATATATTTGTATATATATATAACTGTTGATGAATAATATTTATCGTTTGATGAAAAACTCACAAGAAATTAGTCACCTGTAAGATTACTCGGACTTAGGAGAAGCTGCATAAATCTTGCACATAATATGGATTTATAATTGAGAAGTTCGAGTTTTCAGACACCATTTCCCCTTCCCCCCCCCCCACCCTCCCGGAATTCTGGAAATCAAGTTGTATAATGGGATATATATAGTTGTCCAGCTATTTTCGTTTCAGTCTTCATTTAGGCAGATTAATGCTGTTCATTATTTTTCTATCTGGTTGGACACGCAACAGAAAGCTGAAATTGGTTAATATTTATGAAAGTGAAATTTAAATTTTTGTTTTAGCATTTTAGGCTTTGAATCTAAACATTCTTCATTTAAGATCTAGTTAAATTTCACCTCTCCGCCTACCAACTCGTCACTACCGGACAGTAAATTAAAACTAATACAGAGCTGCACCTTTTTCATTAAATTAGACATCTCATTCAATCCAAATTTAAATTGCGCACAAATAAATAAATTAGTGTATTTTTTTAGTGTGTAGACTGCACGCAGCACTGGTGACTAAATTAAGCACACCCTGAATGCTCTTCACTGTCCCTGGGTCCTGGGAGTCTCCCTTATCCCTGTGAAGTCCCTGGGTTCTCCACTTTCCTTGTTGCTGTTGATTCCTTGTCGCCTCTGGTGGCTCTCTGCCATCCAGTGTGGAGCATAAAGCCTTTCCATCGCAGTGGCTGATTCATGGGAAACATGTCTACGATATTGTATGCTCCTTCATTCAAATGACGTGTTTCCCCATCTTTTATCTTGTTTTCTGCCCTTCCCTTCGTTTGTGTAGTGCATCTACTTTCATGAGTACCTTCCGATATGTTTATTTTCCCCAGTGGTTTTCACAGTGAAGATTCCATGGCTCACACATCTGCCTCTTTCCCCTTCAGCGAACCTTCCCCTGGCCTCATCCATCAACGCCCCAGCATTTTCCGTTCAGCAGCAATCGGAATCCATGGGTTCTGCAGCGGGTTACCAGGGAGAACTACCGCAGTCTCTCCTCTCAGTTGCTCTCCAAAATGGCGTCGTTTTCTCTGAGCCTTCGTATGAGAGCACCAACCAGCCCCCTTCCGTATTGTTAGGAGAACCTAGCGAGTTCTCTGACTACTCTGTATACATAGACTCCCTCGTCAACCTGAACGACTTAGCGAACCCTCCGAATGTCATATGGGTGAGCGGCCAGAACTTCCAGCAGGCGGATCCGCCTCAGGTTGCAGCGCCACCTTCG
Source organism: Procambarus clarkii (assembly GCF_040958095.1). Classification (NCBI taxonomy): domain Eukaryota; kingdom Metazoa; phylum Arthropoda; class Malacostraca; order Decapoda; family Cambaridae; genus Procambarus; species Procambarus clarkii. Next base: position 8,760,139 of record NC_091163.1, read on the forward strand.
ATCCCAGTGAACGTCTCTGAAGAACCCGCTTCGGGCGCGCAGCAGGACACCGCTATCCTGCAGACGACGCAGCTCACCACGGCTCTCGCCAATTTCATCAACAATATTCTGGCCGCCATCAATCAGTTAATAACCGAGCTTCAAGCGGCCATCACAGCCAACCCTGCGCTGGCGTTTCTCCTGTTCCTGCCGCTGCTGCTGCTCCCATTCCTCCTGCACCACAAGGTCGCCGTCACCCCCGTATACAAGTATGGAGGTTATGGCGGCTACCATCGACGAGCGCATGAGCGGCAGGGCCAAATGCTGATAAAGGATGACCTTGTTGAGTGGCTACACCACCACTTTAATCACCTCGAGCGGGCCCTGGCATCTTACCAACAACTTGACGGTCCCACAAGGCTAAACTAATCTTAAATTTATACTCACGTGGACACACTAGCAATGATATAGCAACATACAGATCACCGTTGTCCACACAAGAATGTATACACAAAGATGGACCCGTTTTTCGGTGTATATACTGA
>NC_091163.1:8765662-8793162 GCF_040958095.1 Procambarus clarkii
CGAGTGCCATCAAAGAAACCCCGGCTGTCTTGCTTCTGTGCTTCATTCCCTTATTCTTCATCTTGCTTAGCTACTTCCTGGCCTCCGGGAAGAGCCTCGGTTTCAGCCACCACCACCACCACACGAGTCACGGGGGAGGCGGCTATGGCGGCAGGAAGGTGTCAACACACCACCTTGACGACAAAACAGCAGAGGTCCTAGCGCGCCTCATCTTGTCTCACATTGAATCTTTTGAAAAACGAGTAGCATCTTGATGTTACTTTAGAGTATATCAGTGACGTTAAAGATACCTACAGGTACTTCAACTTACGGTACTTAAGAATATTACTAACAATGACTACTCCATTTTTTGGGTTAAGTTTTAAGTTTGCGATTCTGACATTAGTTGAATAACAACTCGTCCATAGGCTATAGCTACCCAAGTTAATCTAAGCCCTCCCGAAACGCACATTTGGCAAGTTGTTTAATGCTGAGTAATCAAACCCGTATTTTCATAAAAATAAATGAATATTTATATTATAGTTATTTTGTGAATAGTTTGGCCTACAGTAGGTTAACGTGTTTCAAATGTCAACAAACTGTTGAGTGACGATCGAACGGCTCAAGACAAGTTTGAACGTATATATTAGTAAATTCAAGACAAGTTTGAACGTTTGAATTAGTAAACTTAAAATAGCGTAAAGTAAATTATTTTGTCATCCATAAAGAAGGGAGCGGCTATCACATTAACGAGCACTTGGCCAGTTGTGAGGACAGAAGGTGACTGAAAGACAGTGCTGGCGACGGTGAGGAGAAACAGAACTATAGGCTTCGTTAAAGAAAACATTTCGCCTGTAAGAACCTTATTGGTGATTCAGGCATTGCACTTAAGTTCAGTCTCCAACCAACGGTTTCCAGTATTTGTGTCGGGCATTATTCAAGTAATAACCTCTATTACTACTGCATTATTCATGTACAAAACTACAGTTAATTTTATGTAACCACTGCACTACTTAAATAGGCTACTGTAATTACTTATCGTTATTAGTATATCCTAGATCTAAAATGTCAACCTACTGATGATTTTTATTTATAAATTACAATAATTTTTAATACTCCAGTTGACTAGAACAATTAACTTATGTTTATTATTAAGTATATTACACTAAATTCTGAATATTAATATGATATCGATGTAGAATGAAATAAAATATAGAAACGCATACAAATATTACCATCATTACCTCAAGGCGTCAGCAGAGAAGTGCAATTGTGGAACAATACAGTAAATGGTTATATCAACCTTAAATATCACGTAACTAGTCAACACATACACTACTTACATTACATACATACTAAACACCTCGGATCAACAAGCACTAACACACACACACTAGCGGTGCTCCACAGTCCATAGAGGAAAGATGGGAAAGATCTCCTTCAAATAACCTTAAGACGTGTGAGTCGCTGAAACAATGCAATATACCACCAGAATACTGACATCTATTGACGCTTTCTACAAACTTTCACAGAGCGTCTTGCAAGAATGATTTGCGGGTACACGGGGTGGATACCTTAGTCAGTTACTGTTAAATATTAAAACGCCGTCACTTCGCAGATTATCTTAATATTTACCTTTGTACTCTGTAAAGCCCTGGAGGTATGTACTCTATAAAGCCCTGGAGGTATGTACTCTGTAAAACCCTGGAGGTATGTACTCTATAAAGCCCTGGAGGTATGTACTCTGTAAAACCCTGGAGGTATATACTCTATAAAGCCCTGGAGGTATGTACTCTATAAAGCCCTGGAGGTATGTACCCTATAAAGCCCTGGAGGTATGTACTCTATAAAGTCCTGGAGGTATGTACTCTGTAAATCCCTGGAGGTAACATGCTCTGCAAGGTTCTGTGTTTCAGTTTAAAGAGTTAAACAACTGTCAAACACTACTAAACAACTTAAAATTTATAAACTAAAAAAGCTACAAATTTCAAACATAAAAATTAACACAAAAATGTCAAACAAAAAACTTTAGCAAACACACTAGCAAAGTTAACATCAAATATATAAAAACTTATAAATTCTACAGATTACGGAACTTTATTCCACAGAATATGTGAACAATGACTTGAAAATAAAGTTTAGAATTTAAATACAAATTAAGTTGTAGAATACAAACAACACACAATACTTAGGGAGAAATAATTACATGTTTAAAAGCACTACATTAAAACTTTTATTATTCAAATGAGATACATGAAATAGACTGGAGAGGCTAGAATTGGGAACAATAATACAAGACTCTTCAAATATTAAAAATAACAATTAAAACCATTACAAACTATTATACAAATATACAACAAATCAAAACAAATACAACAACAAATAATAAACAATCTTGTGAGTTCAAACATAACTAGTGAATGTATAACAAAAATTATGTTAAAAACATTATATCCTATAATATATATATATATATATATATATATATATATATATATATATATATATATATATATATATATATATATATATTATATATATATATATATATATATTATATATATATATATATATATATATATATATATATATATATATATATATATATATATATATATATATATGTACCTAGTAGCCAGAACTCACTTCTCAGCCTACTATACAAGGCCCGATTTGCCTAATAAGCCAAGTTTTCATGAATTAATGTTTTTTCGTCTACCTAACCTACCTAACCTAACCTAACCTAGCTTTTTTTGGCTACCTAACCTAACCTTACCTATATATATATAGGTTAGGTTAGGTTAGGTAGGGTTGGTTAGGTTCGGTCATATATCTACGTTAATTTTAACTCCAATAAAAATAAATTGACCTCATACATAGTGAAAAGGGAAGCTTTATCATTTCATAAGAAAAAAATTATAGTAAAAATATTAATTCAGGAAAACTAGGCTTATTAGGCAAATCGGGCCTTGAATAGTAGGCTGAGAAGTGAGTTCTGGCTACTAGGTACGACATATATATATATATATATATATATATATATATATATATATATATATATATATATATATATATATATATATATATATATATATATATATATATATATATATATATATATATATATATATACACATGTATATACTGTCAATATTACAGAAAATCAATACAATTTTACAGACATTTTCAACTACCTATGTTTCGAACGAAACTGATCGAGAAAAGATTTTTCATTTCACTCTGTATGCTCGAATCAGACACCCAGAAGGGTCACCAGTATACCTAATTAATAGTACACTTGCCATCTGGTTTCACCTGATAATTACCTTGAACATTTAGTTTACTTAAATAACCAGATTTCCTTGAAGTAAACTCAGCACTCTTAGAAGCTCCTTGTAGTATAGTCAGCATACTTCACAGTCATTGCAGCACAGCTAGCATACGTGAACAGTGTATTTGGCTTACTGTTGCATAATAAATTTACCTCTTACTCTGAAGGGAGTGCTGCTCTGTAAATGAAGAAAGATAATTGGTTTAGTATAAGCAAGTACAATCAAGTCGTTCTTGACAAATGATTATATATATATATATATATATATATATATATATATATATATATATATATATATATATATATATATATATATATATATATATATATATATGTCGTACCTAGTAGCCAGAACGCTCTTCTCAGCCTACTATGCAAGGCCCGATTTGCCTAATAAGCCAAGTTTTCATGAATTAATTGTTTTTCGACAACCTAACCTACCTAACCTAACCTAACCTAACTTTTTCGGCTACCTAACCTAACCTAACCTATAGAGATAGGTTAGGTTAGGTTAGGTAGGGTTGGTTAAGTTCGGTCATATATCTACGTTAATTTTAACTCCAATTAAAAAAAATGTCCTCAAACATAATGAAATGGGTAGCTTTATCATTTCATAAGAAAAAAATTAGAGAAAATATATTAATTAAGGAAAACTTGGCTTATTAGGCAAATCGGGCCTTGCATAGTAGGCTGAGAAGTGGATTCTGGCTATTAGGTACGACATATATATATATATATATATATATATATATATTCATAGAAAAATATTAATGGCAAGAATTTATATGTGAAAAAAATCACCTTAAAAAATTATTTAGAAACGAAAATGTTTTATAACTAAAATATTTTAAGTCTACTTTAACACTATTTAAGGGTCAATCACATGACTAAAGTTACTTTACAACCTTTAACCTCTGATTCACTGACTTATCAACTTATCAAAAATATACTTGTTTCTTAGATGAATAAGACATCTGTAACTGTAGTCAAACTCACTATGGGTTTCATCAATGGTGCTTTTCTACTAAATAACAACTGCAATACAATATTGTGCTGTAAATATGGATTTTAAGAGTCAAAGTTGTATTAGTGGGTAGGACACCTCATCTTTCATATCCAACAGCTTCACAACACACTGCACTGTTTTACCATTGACATCTGGTAAGTAGATATTTTGATTAGCGTAATATTTGGTCTAGGATCTAGGAATGAGTTTAGTGGGGGATGGAAGCAGGTAGAGCGTACAGCTTCTACTGAGTGCAACTGAGAACTACTCCTGAAGGGTTGTTCTTGCGCTCTAGCCCTGGTGAATTGTGCAGTCGTAGTCAGCAAGGTCGTGTAATGGTGGCCAGGAAGGTCATGCTGTCTGTAGGTCAGTGTCAGGGGGTAGAAGATTACATCAGCAGTGAGTGATGACGGTACCGTCTGCGTCAGGTAGTGATGACTGGTTATCTCTGTCGGTAGAGGCGTCGCAACGCCCGTTGGACCCTCACGCCCAGTTCCTCCACGTTTATTCTCGCTGTGTCCTTGAGAGCGCCGTCCGGAGCGGCGACCGACCGTCTGCGGCGTCTGCCCACGAACGCCGGCAGGAGGGCAGCAAAAGTGGCGGGAACAAGGCCGGCACCCACGGCCGCCATCACCGCAAAAGGATTGTCAAAAAATGATAGTTCTTCCGCTGGTTGGGGCTTTTTAGTAGTGGTGGTGGTAGTGGTGGTTGTGGTAGTTGTAGTAGTAGGGGGAGGTGGGGGAGGAGTAGTGGTAGTGGTAGTAGTTGTGGTGGTGGAGGTAGTGGTGGTGGTGGTGCTGGATGAGGGTTCCTTATTGAGGGAGTTAGTGGAGATGAGAGAGAAAGGAACACTCACTTGGGCAAGTCCCGTTGGGGAGACGGAAGTGAACGAGACAGAGGAGGAGGATGTCGTGTCCCTCGGGCTGGTCCCCGGCAGACCCTCCGTCTTGGCCACGTTACTACCGTCTGTCTCGATTAGTGCGGGAGGCCTACCAGGCAGGGCACTGGGCACCTCCATCACACGGGTGCCGTGAGGGAGGCGGGCGCTGAAGGCAGAATGTGGTCGACGCTCGCTGAGTCCAAGCACCGTCAGGCTGGCCTTGGCCTGATGAGTCGTTTCCGACAGTTTATCCGGGATATTGGACGGCCGCTTGAACACTCCCTGGTCAAGATCGGTGTTGCTTGTTGAGATCTTGACCCACTCTCCGGTGTCCTTGTCGTGCTGGGAAATGGTCGACGTGCTATAGCGTTTCCACACACCTTCGTAAGGCGCAGGTCGAACCGTCGTCACAGAGGAAAACTCAGGCGAGTCGAAGGGAAAATGGTCACTTTGGTCGTTACTGTCGTACTCCGGATAAGGACGTGAGGACTGGTGGGGCCTGGAGAGTTGGCTGGGCTGATAGTGCTGAGGACGGGAATGTTTGTCACTAGGTCTATGGCCCAAGGGTCGCGCATTCTGCCACTCCTTCGTTGGGTTCCTCGGTGGAAAAGATTCCGAAATTTTGTCCCAGTTGAATGGGGGTCTTCTTTCGGGGGCGCTCACACCTGCTGGATGATTTATTTCACTCGGGAAATACTGTTCATATTTGAACACTTGGCCCTTCGACGGGCGTGGTCGGTGGGCTGAACCGGGCCAGAAACCAGGCCTGTTGAAGTGGGTGGTGCCGAAGGCCCTTTGGGTCTCATGGTCGAGGGTATCATCAGTCTCCACTAAGTGTCTCGACTCCTCGCTCTCCTCAGGCGACTTGGGAGTGCCACTTGATTCATAGTCGTCGGTGTAGGGAAACCCATTTTTAAGACTAAACTGCTTTAGGTAGTTCTTGATGTCTTCGTCAGTGAATGGCCTGGCGGTGGTTCTGTCCATGGCGGTGATCCTGTCGTGGGAGATGGACCTGGATGGGATGATAGACGTGCAAGACCGTCCACTCGTGCACTCGATCTTGTAGAACTTGATGTTGGGCTGAAGGCCGAGGGAGCCGTCACGCGAGTCATCGTCGTCTTCCTCCTCGGAGGCGATGGAGAACACGACCGGAGACTCGGTATTCTTGGCGGGTGATGTCCGGATACCGAGGGGTTTAGAGATGATTATGGTGCTTGGGAGGGCCTTGCCGTCCTTGCGGGTGTAGGAGGCGGGCGCCATGTATAGTTCCGTATCCACCTGAGGCTCCTCCTTGATCATGAGGGCGTGGGCGGTGGGCAACGACGCCCACACCAGCACCGACGCCCACATTGCGTAGACTCTCATATCAGCAACACAGCAGCCGCACCATCTGCAAAACAAAACACAGTAAATTAGACTACAGCTACAGGTGTCCGAGAAACAGATCTGTATTCAATATATTTAGTATTTAGGTCATTTAATGTGATATATCAAGTTAGAGTAAAATTACAGTATGGGAAAATGGTAAAGAATAAATTTGTAAATGGTAGGGAAGGTGGTGAAGAGTAGGGAAGGTGGTGAATGGTAAGGAAGGTGAAGGGTAGTGAAGGTGATGAATTGTGGGGAAGGTGGTGAAGGGTAGGGAAGGTGGTGAAGGGTAGGGAAGGTGGTGAAGGGTAGGGAAGGTGGTGAAGGGTAGGGAAAGTGGTTAAGGAATGAACATGCCTGGTTCATCCTCTAGTATTCAATAATTGGCCCACATGAACACACACACACACAAGGCAACGTTCCTGAGCTGACGGACTTGAACTACGAAGAAAAACGCAAGGAACTAGGCCTCGCAACACTAGAGGATCAAAAGCATAGTGGGACATGAGAACGACATTAAAGAGTCTAAGGTGAGTTACGAAAGTAGACAAATAATTAATGTTCAAAACCAGGAACAGCCGAACAAAGGGGGCCATCATACATGTAATTTTGGAGACACAAATGAGTCAAGACATGTTAGAAAGAACTTCCAAATCTGCTTTTTATTGCTTTACAATTTCATCTTGTTTGTATCAAAAAATCTAAGTACTAAATATAAACTCGTTTGCAGGCGATGAGTCACAATAACGTGGCTAAATTATGTTGACCAGACCACACACTAGAAGGTGAAGGGACGACGACGTTTCGGTCCGTCCTGGACCATTCTCAAGTCGATTCGACTTGGGAATGGTCCAGGACGGACCGAAACGTCGTCGTCCCTTCACCTTCTAGTGTGTAGTCTGGTCAATATAAACTCGTTTGACATTAAAGGGTTATTAACCCATGGAACCGCCTACCCGCCGAAGCCGTATCTGCCAAACCTGTGTTGAGTTTTAAAATATACCTAGAAAAGATCAACAGGACAAATGGAGGGGAGAGGGGGGGGGGGACGTTGGACAAGCCGCCGGCTTCCTGTCCGCGTCGAGACCACTGGGGTTACTGGCTCTCAGGTAAATCACGTTAATCAGGTAAAGCAATTTGCGGGAAAGTATGGAGGGGGAGGCGACGCGAGCCCCGCCCTCCTCCGCCTAGCCTACCATGACAAGATATATAGAGTATGACGCCGCCCCGCCCAAGCTGAGCTGCTCCTCAGGGTAGAAAGTCTAGTATTATGGTGCATAATGAAGCCTCAACGAGGAAATTCATTAAAGACTCAGTATTATTCATCCCATACTCTGTATTCATCTATATAAACAAAATATTTCTCTCTGTCCAGGGTTGGAGGCCAGTGGCCAGATTCACGAAGCAATTACGCAAGTACTTACGAACGTGTACATTTTTGCTCAATCTTTGACGGTTTTGGTTACATTTATTAAACAGTTTACAAGCATGAAAACTTGCCAATCAACTGTTGTTATTGTTATAAACAGCCTCCTGGTGCTTCCGAGCTCATTAACTGTTTTAATAATTGTAAACAAAGCCGCCAAAGATTGAGAAAAGATGTACAGGTTCGTAAGTGCTTGCGTAATTGCTTCGTGAATTTGGCCCCAGACGCTTAGAGTTAGTAGCCTCATCCAACATTTCAAGATGAAACATGGGTGGTATGGGATTATCATAAACCAGTCGGGCTCGGGGCCCCCCAATGCTCCTCTTTAAGAAGGTTTTCGTTACCAGAAAGTTTTATAAATGTTTTCACTTGTTCATAACATCCACATTTACACAAAGTTTGTTTTAACTACGTCGTTGCAACGTTGTATCAAAGTAACACTAGTATAAAGAACATTGTGGCTAGGTTGTGTGTTTACCTGAATTATATGTTCAGAGAGGGAGGGAGGGAGGGAGGGGGAGAGTAGGGAGGAGGTTGGGGGTGAGGGATGGAGAGAGGAGGGAAAGGTAGAGAAAGATAAGTCTAAGAAAGAAAGATAAGATGTGTGCGTGTGTGTGTCAATTCCTTACGAATGAAATAATATAAAAAGAGAGACTTATTAAACACGTATTGGACATGAATATCTTTCGACAATCGTCTGTTATGTAACATCGCAACACATTAATATATGTATCTGGCTTTCTGACTGCACACGGGAGACACATGGAAAAAATCATACGATACCTAAAATGTCGACATTTTCTGACCAGTTGAGGAAGTGAAAGGTGGTCTTTGACCCCCTTCACCCCCTCACCCCCCCCCATCTCCCTCCCCCCTCCACCATTTCCCTCCTCCCGTTAGTCATTGAGGTGACATGACAGTGAAAGTGAGGGGGGGGGGTCAGAATGGGGAGGTGAGGTAGTGTTTTGAGAGAGAAAGAGAGAGAGAGAGAGAGAGAGAGAGAGAGAGAGAGAGAGAGAGAGAGAGAGAGAGAGAGAGAGAGAGAGAGAGAGAGAGAGAGAGAGAGAGAGAGAGAGAGACAGACAGACAGACAGACAGACAGACAGACAGACAGACAGACAGACAGACAGACAGACAGACAGACAGACAGACAGACAGACAGACAGAGACAGAGAAAGAGAGTAAGCGTGAGAGAGCACTGTTTACAAAATCTTAACTGAAACACAAGTTCGCATCCATCTTGAGTACGCATCGTTCTCCTAGACGGCTTGACCGTATCATTTACCTGAATTCTGGACGAGAAGGTAGAGAACAGGAAAGACTCAGACTTGATCCCTTCTGGTTGGACTGATCAGTACATCAGTGCCTTGTGGTATAAGAAAATGTTCTCAAGGTTTCTCACCTAGTTAAACATCGTGAACAAGAAGACGCCGGCAGCCACTACACAAGGCGCTCAGCCATCAACAGCCTAATACTGACCTTGCCTTTCCCGAGAACATCACTCCATCAGCAGTCATTAATTTCTAGGCTGAGTGCCCAACCACTTGGGCTGAACGGTAGAGCGACGGTCTTGCTTCATGCAGGTCGGCGTTCAATCCCCGACCGTCCATGTGGTTGGGCACCATTTCCTTCCCCCCCCCCGTCCCATCCCTAATCCTTATCCTGACCCCTTCCCAGTGCTATATAGTCGAATTGGCTTGGCGTTTTCCCCTGATAATTCCCTCCCTTCCCTTCTAGGGTGATTCACACGTTTGAAACATGTTCCTTCAACGTGTAAATACTCGTGAAAAGAAATCACCCCTTGACATTAAATAAAGTATATTCCAAAAAACTAAAAGGAGGGTTAATAAATAAATGAGTTTCTAAGGTGAGGCTTCAAATGAGCAGATGTACGATAACACCACTTATGCAGTTGCATTAGTCTTATCAACGATAACGAGGGAAGCGTGTGAGTATGTCTCTCTGTGAGCTTGTATTTCTGAATATGAGCATTTTTGAATGTGTGTATTTCCTTCTGTTTGTATGAGTGTGTATATGCCTGTCTGTGTATGTATGTGAGCATGAATGTCCCTTCCACTTTCTTAGTCATCATCACTGAAAAGCCTCGATAATAAGCATAACAAAAGATAATCTAACAAGAAAAAAGTTACTGGAAACGAGGCAGGATTATCCCCCCTTTCACAAGACCATAACTAACACTGTGTACCATTAACAGCCTAACTATCTAGTCTAACTAGCGAGCCTAACTATCAGTTAGATGAGGCTACTTGTATAGGAGCTGTGAGATCAACGACTGGTTGGTTGTACAAGAATGTAACAACTCTTGTATATATCTCAAAAAAAAACCGGGAGGTGAAGGCGTCAGTGTGTGTGGGAAAGGGCTAGTATGACGCCACTGGACGCTGGTACTCACCCCAATACCCGCACGTCGTAACCACATCGTTAGTTTGACTAAACTACAGTCATGAAACAACCTAAAGACGTCAAATAAACGTCGTAATCATATCAAACAAATGTTGTATTACCGTCAAACAAACGTTGTAATGACGGCAAACAAACGTTATACTGAAGTCAAACAAATGTACTGACGTCAAACAAACGATATATTGATGTCAACTAAACGTTGAAATGACGTCAAACGAACATTGTGGCTACATTGTGTTTGGTGGGGAAAATATTGCTGTATAAATTTTGCCTGATACACATACTGACGAAAGTGTGTGTGTGTGTGTGTGTGTGTGTGTGTGTGTGTGTGTGTGTGTGTGTGTGTGTGTGTGTGTGTGTGTGTGTGTGTGTGTGTGTGTGTGTGTGAAGAAACAGAGAAACATGTCAGTCTGCACCTTGTGAAGTGGGTCACAATAAGAGCAACCCTTAGGGCTCAAGGGTCAGAGGTCATGAGCAAATCTTGGGGGTTTTATGGCTGACAGGTCACAGTGGTAGGTGAAGCATAGCACCTCGTTCCTACGGCTGGTATGGCGTCTGGGGGGTTTGGACAATCAGCCTCTTGCTACCTGTTTGATGTAACTTGTGTATAGTTTGACCGGTATATAAGAGATGGGGAGCTCTTCAACTATGTCTCTGTCTATCTTTGTGAAACACACGCGCACACTACAAATATATGTAGTAGACATAATAGAGGATATATAGATTGGTTAGAAAAGCGGGGTACAAGAGCTAATAGCTCGACTCTGCAGACACAAATAGTAAATACACACAATGTATCAGACTGGAGGAATGTTACTTATGGAGTACCACAGGGTTCAGTTCTTTCACCAGTAATGTTCATCGTCTAAATAAATGATCTACCAGAAAGAATACAGAATTATATGAACAAGTTTGCTGGTGATGCTAAGCTATTAGGGAAGATAAGAGACCATTATCATGCCCTTCAAAATAACCTAGACGTGCCATGTTATGGAATGTGGAACAGGTGAAAATAGGTCACACACCCATCCTGCAAATTAAGTGGAAAGGCATTCAAGAACTCTGACAAAGAAAGAGATCTAAAAGTGGTTTTGGATAGTAGACTGTCACTAGTGGAACACATAAAGGACATTTGTATGAGGAGCATACGCTACGCTTTACAACTTCAGAATCGCTTTTAAATTCATAGGTGGTGAAATATTAAAGAAGTTGTTCACGACTTTCGTGAACAACGAAGGTACCTATTTATTGCTAAGTGAACAGAGGCATCGGTTGTTAATTAATCTATAATTAAATCTCATCTACTTATCAATGTTTGCAGATAATGTAAAACAAATGAAACTAATCACAGCAGTGGAGACTTACAGACGATCCTGGCCAAACTGCTAAAGTTCTTAAGATACATTATTAATTCCTTTCAGTCCAAGCAAGCTGAAGGCGAAGAAGGTGTGAATCAGGGGTGGTAATGACGATGGGGGATTAGGGGCGGTAATGAGATTAAAGTTGAGCTTCCAACAGGAATTGCCATTTTCCGATCGACTGAAGAACTTCAGAATAAAGTAAGCAATTTGGTGTTGTTAAAATGAATAAAATGAGGTCGAGGAGAGCACCTCCATCGCAAGAGTCAAACGCTTCCGATTGTTATGAGAAACTTCCGCTACGGGTGAGAAATGTATGAATGAGGTGAGGAATTGAGCTTAGCAGGGTACGCCACCAGCCCACAGAGGGAGAATTTCCTGTCGTATGTACAGCCTATCCTTCCCCACCTAAGGGGTAACCCTTCCACTACCTCCTTTTTCTCTCTCTCTACTCTTTCTCTATCTCTCTCTCTCTCTCTCTCTCTACTCTTTCTCTATCTCTCTCTCTCTCTCTCTCTCTCACCGCCTAGCTAATACGCCGGGGTACTATAGCCAGAACATTCTAGGCTTCTTTACATTCGAAAATAACACAAATTTATAGCTATTATCATTAACATTATTATATGTATAGTAATTCTTTTTTTCATTTTAATATTATTATTGTTGCTGTTTATATATTTATTAATTAAATAATTTCATTGTAATTTAATTTTTCTATTTAAATAGCGTATACCCTGTCGATAGGGTGCCCACTTGGTATATTTTTTTATCCTCCAACATTTTCGGCCACAACAAACCCGTGACTCCAGGATTCATCAACCATGTCAACTTGCGAAACCTCTACATCTTCTTCTCAATCATGGCTGCACAGTACTTGTCTTCATTAAACGGTTTAGGGGAGCTCCGCAGCGCTACAAGTTTGTTTTGGGTTGAGAATGATCCCCCTCTCCTCCTCTTCGCCATTTCCAAGCTCTTAAACTGTACATACAACTACACCCACGTACATCCCCACACCCACGTACACACCCACACCCACACGTACACCCCTACACCCACGTACACACATACACACACACCTTATTCAGCACGGGTGGGACACGAACAAGGGGACACAGGTGGAAACTTAGTACCCAGATGAGCCACAGAGACGTTAGAAAGAATTTTTTCAGTGTCAGAGTAGTTAATAAATGGAATGCACTAGGAAGTGATGTGGTGGAGGCTGACTCCATACACAGTTTCAAATGTAGGTATGATAGAGCCCAGTAGGCTCAGGAATCTGTACACCAGTTGATTGACAGTTGAGAGGCGGGACCAAAGAGCCAAAGCTCAACCCCCGCAAGCACAATTAGGTGAGTACCTATGAAGTCGCCGAGAGCAATATATGGTATTCACACCCCTCCCTACCTAGCAACCCAACTGGAAAAACATTCTCAATTAACGGTCATCGCCGCTCCAGAAGTTTAATCAATGATCGGATCAACGTTTAATGACTGTTGAATTTAGCGTCTAAATAACGTGTGATCGACGGTTAATGAACGTTGGATCAACGTTAATTCATTAACGTTGTGCCTGAAAATTCTCTAGTTTGTATTATTATTATTATTATTTAACAAAACACCTACACATACAGGTAAAACACACCACCCACACCACACCCAGTGGTAAAACACACCACCCACACCACACCCAGTGGTAAAACACACCACCCACACCACACCCTGTGGTAAAACACACCATCCACACCACACCCAGTGGTAAAACACACCACCCACACCACACCCAGTGGTAAAACACACCACCCACACCACACCCTGTGGTAAAACACACCATCCACACCACACCCAGTGGTAAAACACACCACACCCAGTGGTAAAACACACCACCCACACCACACCCAGTGGTAAAACACACCACCCACACCACACCCTGTGGTAAAACACACCATCCACACCACACCCAGTGGTAAAACACACCACCCACACCACACCCAGTGGTAAAACACACCACCTACACCACACCCAGTGGTAAAACACACCATCCACACCACACCCAGTGGTAAAACACACCACCTACTTGGCCAGCAGGAAGCTCAGATAATCACCAAGGTTGGGGCAGCCAAGAGACGAGATGCGACGACCGAGCAACTCCAGTATTTCGTGGGAGGCAGAGAGAGGTGCTGTGCAGACCCAACAACGTGGATTATTCTTCAGGATTCGGAGGATATGAAGTTACAACAGATTTCCCGATGAGTTGTGATTGATTTCAGAGCGAGGATGACAGCCCGTCAGTGCATCTGAGCCCTTCAACTTTGTGATGGAGGTGAGAGCAGAGATAAATCACGTGCGATGTCGACGTCGTCAGTACTGTGGGTGTGCAGCTCGCTAGGCTGCCAGGACACATGTGGCGGATTTCATTCACTCGGCGCCCTCTCTCACATGAGGAAATTTCTCTTTTCCCCTCCCTCGAGCACCTCCCCCCACATGTGACACACACAAGCCAGCCCCCCCCCCCCCCACCACCCCCTCTTCTACCCAGCCGGAAAGCCTGATAAGCCCAGCAAATCAACAAATCCTGCAGAGTTCGTCCGCTCTTGTAGATGGTATCTAAACGTTTTTATCCGTTACACGATGATTGTGGCGCTAATCTCTATAACACCTTTATACGCGCATGATGTGTGGAAGCGTCTATTTCCATTTTATGCTTTGTTGAGAACGGTTTCGTAGCGACGTTTGGTGTAGTGCAATGTAATCCAGTATGGGGTGTTTGTTGCTCTTTCAACAGGATCGTTTCATTTGATATTGCTTGTGGTTTGGACTGTTATATAGTTCAAACAGTTGTATTATTTGGACAACCCGTCTCAGACTAAGTCCATTCCATCCAGCGGTCGACCCCACAGACATATTCATAAATTTTAAAATGCTGCTCATTCAAAACAAGAATTTTATCAAATATACGTTAGTATTATTATATATTAGCATATCGTGCATATTTAGGCATTGGTTATGTTAGGTGTTTAGGTTCTGTTGGCGATTATTCAACCCGTCCTCGACTCAAGTCCAATACATCCAGCGGTCGACCCCACAGACGCATTCATAAATTTTAACATGCTGTTCATTCAAAACGGGAATTTTCTCAAGTATAAATTAATATTATAATATATTAGCATATTGTGCATATATAGGCATAGGTTAGGTTAGGTTTGTTTTTGTTTAGGTTCTGTTGGCGATTATTTGTATTTGTAGTACGTTGGTGAAGCATTTATAGCGTTGTGGTTCGAACAAAATTCGTCAGTGAAACACTTGTTCCGGATATGTTCGAACGTCAGCAGTTGTGAGTCGTGTGTAAACCGTTTTTCATTCATAAATAGGGGATTTAGCGGGTGCATGGAATCACTTTTGGTTCTTTGTTTGGAGGACGGGCTGTTGGACGATTGTTTGTTTTGAACAGCCCGTCCTCCAAACAAAGATCCAAAAGTGATGCCATGCACCCGCCAAACCCCCTGTTTATGAATGAAAAACGGTTTACATACGACTCACAACTGCTGACGTTCGAACACTTCCGGAACAAGTGCTTCACTGACGATTTTTGTTCGAATCACAACGCTATAAATGCTTCACCCACGTACTACAAATACAAATAATCGCCAACAGAACCTAAACACCTAACCTAACCTAACCTATGCCTATATATACACAATATGCTAATATATTATGATATAAATTTATACTTGAGAAAATTCCCGTTTTGAATGAACAGCATGTTAAAATTTATGACTGCGTCTGTGGGGTTGACCGCTGGATGTAATGGACTTGAGTCGAGGACGGGTTGAAACGTTCACACGGTTGTATGAATCATTCCATGAACTATATATTTGGCTTGAGAGATACAAAATATATATAACATTTACATAGTTGGAGAGCTAACAATATATAGCATTTAAATAGCAGGAGAGATGGAACAATATATAGCATTTAAATAGCAGGAGAGATGGAACAATATATAACATTTACGTAGCTGGTGAGATGGAACAATATATAACATTTACATAGCTGGTGAGATGGAACAATATATAACATTTACATAGCTGGTGAGATGGAACAATATATAACATTTACATAGCTGGTGAGATGGAACAATATATAACATTTACATAGCTGGTGAGATGGAACAATATATAACATTTACATAGCTGGTGAGATGGAACAATATATAACATTTACATAGCTGGTGAGATGGAACAATATATATACCATTTCGAGCTCAAAATAAAAGAGAAGGAATGAGCGGGTGAGCCGATGAAGCAGGTCATCAGAGATGGTCGGCTGAGGCCCAGACATCTGTGCATCATTTGTTCATTTGATGCATCACGCTATTGTGATTTCTGTGTGTTATCTGTGCTATTTACTAACTGGAAAAAGAAAACGTTCTGCAACACAGACTAACAGTTTTCTGAAGGTCATTAGTGATGGAATGATCGCAGAAAGGTACGTAAGTGACAATATTACCGAGAGTTCATTTAGTTAAAGGTCATATGGGCACTTGGGTTGATCCTACAAACGTACCTAAATGACGATATATAGCCATAAGTTCATCCTAAATTACATTAATCAGTATTAAATTTGGTTGATATAAAATTTTTGAGGTCGTTTTGTTTGTGCTCAAAACATGAACTTTCTTACATACGATCACTGTATATGTTGAAACCAATCTCTAGTGAAATGTAAATACGTTTAATCTTCTGTATTATAATATATGTAATGAAATCGAATATATTTGTACTTTAACTGAGCTTTTATGGCTAAATGACGCAATCATATGATACACAGTAATTATTTTCTTAACTAGACGGCAACGTACTAATAACTTGATATTAAATTACTATATAGTGTGTGTAAGAGCAAAAATTTTATTTTATTTTGCTATATGAATCGCTAAGGCATGTTAAGTGTAAGCCGGTTTTTTCTTTGTTATTTCGTGAAGACAATATGAGGCTTTTTCCGCTGCTGGGAGCGTCCTCCCTTGAACGTCAGCCTCATAATTAAAACAAATATTTCCATTTCCACTTCAATTTAATACAATGGTTCTTGTATTAAACTAAATTTAACTTTTTAACTAAAAAGTTTAACTAAACCTTTCTAGTTTTAACTAAATATCTAGTTTTCTCCTTGTAAATTCAGTATTGTCGTTGTTGTTGTTGTTTAATTGATTCGCTACCTGGAACAAAAAGTTCCAAGTAGCACGGGCTATGGTGAGCCCGTCGTTTTGTTGTGTTAGTGCAGCATAATGTACTCCTGAAGAATGTCACATTGCTGACGAAACGTCGAAACAATAAAAATGGAAAGATTTCGTAATATATATAGTGTTTTTTCGCCTCCTAGATGGTACAAGATATTTGCGTATTATATGCGTATATTTGCGTAAAGGACCATTCATTTTTATTTATTTATTTATATGCATAAAAGTACATTAGGGTGTGAACGCACTTATGCTGGTAATTAAGGGTACAATATCGAAAAATTTAATCGGCGGTAGGCTTAATAGTTCATTTTCGTTGTCATAGCAGGTCTATTAGGTCATTTGGGTTGCCATAACCTAAATTGGTAAGAATTATATATATTGGTTGCTCTTGTTGTATGACTTACTACGTTGCGTTTGATAGTGTAAAACGAAAGAGCTTTTATAACTCAAAAATAGTGGAGGCCGCTCTGAAAGCAACCGCTAATCACATAGAGAAAGTGTACTAAATAATGCCGGTAAACGCAGTCCCATGAAACACCCGCTTCATCACTGTTTATCACGCAGCAGTAGATCACAAGAGACACTAGCATTAGTAAGCTACCAAATATTGTGTGACGCCGAGTGAAAGCGAGAGTAGATGAGTGGAGGTGTTGTACTCTAGCACGCCCGAGAGGTTCAGCCCCGGGCTCCCAGAGTGAAAGTTTGGGTCAAACCCTACGACCTGTGCACCTCCTCCCTCTCCCTCCCACCCTATCCTCTCCTTCATTCCTCCCTATCCTCTCGTTCCTTCCTCCCTATCCTCTTCTTACTTCCTCCCTATATATCCTCTCCCTTCCTCCACCTCATCTACTCCTTCCCTTCTCCCTCTTCACTCCTTCCTTCCTTCCTCCTCATTAATTCCCTCTTTATTTACTCCCTATTCCCTTAACATCTCGACCACTTCTTTGTAATTCCATTTTCGAATTATATCAAACAATTAATACCATATGTATATTGCTAACTAGCTAGGGTACCTGGAGATCTAAATAAACAAAATGATTCCACCATATATGTGTTGGGAGCCCCAAGAATGCAAATACAGTATATCATCAGAACATAATATTTACATGTCATCTAAATTCTCCGCTAACTTCATGGAGGTCGTCATGAAAGCCTTTAAAATGGAAATAGGCTTCCAGGGGTAATGGAACCGGCACCGACCCACCCATGATAATCCCACCCTCCCATCCAGTCACTCTGCAAAGTTTAATGAGGTCTCCAACATTGGACAGACAAACAAACAATCCGACATTCTATTTTATAGACATGGTCCATATAGACATCTTTCTTCCATTTCTTAAGCATCCTCATTCCCATTTTCTTTAATCATTTCTGTCAGCTAGGAGTAACCTAGCCAAATTTTATTCAACTGACCATTCTGTCTTGACTGAAAGAGAAAGTGGACGAGAGAGCGCAACGCTCTACGCCTCAGTAGTGGTGGAATGGTGGTGGTCATTTTAATATGCTCGCTCTCTTACGTGTTTCTACCACTTCCACTTGGACTAGTCTGTTTAGTTACCGCCTCGCTTCTTGCAAGGTTAGTGTTCGAGTCCCGAGGTCCAAGAAGCGTTTTGGCATTATTCCTTCACTCTGTTTTCATCTCCCAGTTCATTGCCCGTCCTCCTAGCTCTTCCAAGTACTGTTAAGCATAGCAATTTATGCTGATAATTATCCTTGCGTGTTTCTATGTGCTGTGTCATCATGATTTATGCTAAAACTCTTCCTCTTGTAACACTTAGCTGCGTCTTCGCTAGGCATCTCTCTCTCTCGTCCGTCATCTCTTCTAAATATGGCCTCAGCTCCTTCAAAATGTCCTCCTCAGTTGCGCCACAGAAAGCGAAAGTCGCTGGTAAGAGAATGCGTGACAGTGTGTGTGTGACTGTTACGTGCTACTGATGCTCCTGTACCATTGATGTGCGCGCATATCGTCACTACCATTTAAGTGTACCTACAGCGTCACTACACCTTTGGTGGGCGCTCACAGCTCCACTGTACCGTTGCTGTGCGCTCACATATATTGTACTCCCCCCATCATCATACATTGTACTATTCTATCAAAAATATGACACTGTTACGTAATACAAGGATCCACTGGCTGGGTAAGTAAGCCCTACGCACCGGGGAAAGCTTTAACAGTGTGAAGATATACGCATATCCATCACTACGCGTTTCAGACATACTTAAATCCAGTGGAATATGAAAGCGTGAGGTACTATAGAAAGTCAGAGTAATTATTCCATAATTTCTTGTGTTCAAGACTTTCTCTTATATTGTGTTCAATTGAGCTGCTGAACGCTAAGAGTTATATTAACATCAGTTCATCAAATGTGGGATACAATTATATTACGAAAACTTGGTAGGGAAAAACTCATACAAATGTGCATTTGTTATTATTAATTTGTTCAGTGTTAAAAAACACATGAGTTAAGTGTTTTAAACTGAACTAATCTTGCGTGTTAGGAATCTGTAAATATTTCACTATAAATAAGTTTCGAGCATTGCGATACATAAATTAAGTGAGTTTGCATGTATCTAGGGATTTATATACCAAGTGCATGCGATATACCGGTGTATATTTGCATGTTTAGTTCCGAGACAAACTTTTCAGTATATACATATTAGCTGTGAGGAATTAGTTTACTTATATGAGTTATACTGGGCGACATGAGTGCTTTGTGGCTCTGGTGAACTAACTGCCTCTCATAAACAAATGTCTAGTCTTATTATAATTAGATAGGTAATAATCTGTGTAAGTTCACAGCTCTCCAAATGAGCCCACTCGTATTACTCAAATATGGGTACCAGGAAGAGGTATTTTTTGTATAGAGCTATAAATTTACTATTTTTACAAAGTCCATAGCAGGCACAGCTGTTAGGTCCGTGATTTATATCATAAATGCTTTCGAAATAATTTTAAGTAATCACATTTATTTATTTATTTATATATAAGAAGGTACATTGGGTTTGTGAGGATACATAACATGGTATTTACAATCTTGTAAAGCCACTAGTACGCGCAGCGTTTCGGGCACGATGAATATATATACATATATACTTAATCTTAACAATCTTCCTGTCCTCGACAATGGTATAACATACCACTATACATATATGAAAAGTTTCCTTAACAATACAATCCTTTACAGTGCAATTTTCATTTTCTTATGAAAGAAAACTTAGATTTCAGGACTAACTATTGTAATTCATACTTAGACACTGAGTCGTAGTAATTCTGTGTCGGGGACAGGAAGCCAGGACGTATTCATACACGCTAGACTTATATCGAGGTCCCCCCCCCCTATTCCCCAAAGGTCGAATTACTGACCCCGCCCAGGATACTACCCCACAACAAGCTAACTCCTGAGTACCTATGTACTGCTAGATGAACAGTTACATTAGGTGAAAGGAAATGTGCCCAACATTTCTGTACCGGAACCCGGAATTCTCGCTTGTGCGTCGAGAACGAAGCCTACTGCACTACCGGGACGGGACCCCATAGTTTTTAATTTATTTAATCACGCCATTTTTCACATTAAAAAAATACAATTTACCTGAAATTATAATTTTTCAATTTGCTTGTATGCTTCTCACTCTGAGGCACCCATGCCTCTATGTTCGTTTTCTGTGTGTTATTACTTTGGAACTTTGCATTTATTCTTTTATTTTATTTGTGTATTTTGTATATATACAAGAGTTCTTACATTCTTGTACATCGTTGGTTGAACAATGGGTTAGTCCAATAACTTTTATTGTTTACCCTTTCGATTTCTAATTTTAATTTTCTTTAATTTTTTTAATAAAAAATTGAATTTAATTTTTATTAAAATTTAAAAATTTCTAAATTTCACAACTGCCTCATCCCATTGTGTGTATTTTACCTCAATAAACTTATTTCAATTTCAACTGTCAATATGTGTATATGTACTATTTGTGCCTGCAGGATCGAGCTGTTAGCTCTTGGACCCCGCCTTTCTGACGGTCGGTTTTCTAATGTACTGACTTCCTATCTATTTTCCCTCTATGATATATAATGCATATTTCTCTCTCTCTCACACACACACACATCCTGGGGATGTGAGTGTGTGTGAGAGATCATGTGTCGTAAGACCAACTAAAATAAACTACTACAGTATATCACGCGCTGGACCAAACAACAGTGACCCTGTAAGGGAATAGAAAGTTATATTTTTTCAGTTATATCGTACTAAGACTAGGGAAAGGATAGGTCCATTAAAAACTGAGACAGGTCAAATAACAGATAGTGATGAAGAGATGAGTAGTATTTTTAATAAATATTTTGTATCTGTATTTACTAAAGAGGAACTTAACAATATGCCTTCAGCCGAACAAGTCTATGTGGGTGGGGACGAGGACAGGTTGACGAGTTTAGCAGTTACCAGGGAGGATGTTCTTAAACAAATAGTAAAACTCAAACCAAACAAATCCCCAGGGCCGGATGAAGTGTTTGCTAGGGTGCTTAAAGAATGCAAAGAGGAGCTTTGTGACCCACTGTCAACCATATTTAATAAATCAATAGAGTCAGGCAGAGTGCCAGAGTTTTGGAAAGTTGCTAATGTGATACCAGTTTTTAAGAAAGGAGATAGATCACTTGCGTCTAACTATCGACCAATTAGCCTAACGTCTATTGTGGGAAAGTTACTCGAATCTATAATAGCAAATAAAATTCGTCTTCATCTTGAAAAACATAAATTAATAATTGAGTTGCAACATGGTTTTATAAATGGCCGTTCATGTTTAACAAATTTGTTATCTTTTTATTCTAGCATTGTTGAGGCAGTTGATAGTGGTAAGGATTGCGATGTTGTATACCTTGACTTTAGCAAAGCTTTTGATACAGTGCCACATGAAAGACTGATTAAAAAAATAGAGTCTCATGGTATTGGGGGTGCTATATTAAGCTGGATTAGGGCATGGCTATACCAAAGGAAACAGAGAGTTAGTATAAATGGAATCAAGTCAGAGTGGGAAAATGTTGTAAGTGGAGTGCCTCAAGGCTCTGTCCTGGGACCTCTGTTGTTTATAATATATATAAATGATTTAGATTCAGGTTTGAGTAGCAACATTTGCAAATTTGCCGATGATACGAAAATCGGTAGGGAAATTAATTCGGAGGAGGACTCACTATCACTTCAAGTTGATCTAGATAGGGTTTTGAAATGGTCAAAGGATTGGCAGATGCAGTTTAATGCTGATAAATGTAAAGTTCTGAGGTTAGGTAATGATGATAGAGTTACAAGATACGAGCTAGATGGTGTTGTGATTGCGAAGTCGGATTGCGAAAGGGATCTGGGAGTTATGATTAGTAAGAATTTAAAACAAAAGGATCAATGCATAAATGTTCGTAATAAGGCAAATCGGACACTTGGATTTATTAATCGCAGCGTTAGTAACAAGACACCTGGTGTGGTTCTCAAGCTATATCTTGCTCTAGTTAGGCCCCATTTAGATTATGCAGTTCAGTTTTGGTCGCCATATTATAGAATGGATATAAATTCACTTGAACGTGTCCAGCGTAGGATGACTAAGTTAATTCCCCAAATTAGAAATCTTTCATATGAAGAAAGATTAACAAAGCTTAAGTTGCATTCACTGGAAAGGCGAAGAGTTAGGGGTGACATGATAGAGGTTTACAAGTGGATGAATGGACATAACCGGGGGGATATTAATAGGGTATTAAAAGTATCAACACAGGACAGAACACGAAACAATGGATATAAATTGGATAAGTTTAGATTTAGGAAAGACTTGGGTAAATACTGGTTCAGTAACAGGGTTGTTGATTTGTGGAACCAATTGCCGCGTAACATTGTGGAGGTGGGGTCCCTCGATTGTTTCAAGCACGGGTTGGACAAGTATATGAGTGGGATTGGGTGGTTATAGAATAGGAGCTGCCTCGTATGGGCCAATAGGCCTTCTGCAGTTACCTTTGTTCTTATGTTCTTATGTTCTTATGAAATAGCCTAAGCTACAATATCCCTTTGAGATGTATTTTTCAGTTCCTGAACCGATTATGTGCCTCTATAATCCTTTACACCACCGCCCACGGGATGGGTATGGGGTGCATAATAAAGAAAGATGTATTTTTTCTTGTCTCAATAAACATGCTTGAACAACAGGACCTTTGAGAGTGCCCCACAACACAGGCATGGAGCCGCCCGCAGCGTGTGGGCGGACGGGCGGCCCGGACCTACATCATGGCTGCCAGCGCACATTCATGAATCGTGGTCACTAGCGGGACTAAGATATAAAATGCGATAATGATGCCGACTGCGTGAGAAAAGATCAAAGGAGCCATAGAATAGACATAAACAATCGCATGGACCAGTTTGTGCTGTATAACAGTTACCAGACTAGCGTAAAACAGCTGTGATGGATTCCCGCCAAACACACACCGAAACTACGACGTTGCTACAACGTTCGAACAAGTTTTAACACCTAACCAGTTATAACAACCAATATAGCAAGTTGTAACAACGTTCTAATACGTCATAAACACGTTAAGCCAAGATGTAACAACTTTATTTCAAGTTGTAACAAGCAAAAAATAGAGACAGTTACGGTTTGTGTTTCCAGGGTTTTGGTGAAGTGGTATGTCTGTCTCTCTGTTTCTGCTCTCTTTGTTTTTTGAGAGATTTTTTTGAGATATATACAAGAGTTGTTTCATTCTTGTACCATTCTTACATTCATTCTTGTGTGTGTGTGTGTGTGTGTATTATTTCAGTATTATGATGGGATTTATTTAATTGAATAATTGATCCCTCGCAATATTCTCCAAATGCCTTTGCTAGGATCTGGGAAATGAGGTAAACATACACACACACACACACACAGGCACTTGATGCCAGAGTAAGTCTTAAATATAACTCGTCTTGAATGTCATGGGTTAAATGTTGTGCCTCACTGTCTCAACGGACCCTTCTACTGTCCTCCACACTGCTGCTGTTTTAGCCCCAGCTCGTCCTCCTTAGGTTTCCCAAGGTCAAGAAAACGGTCAGTTTAAAGTGGTCTCTCTTAACCTACCAGAGGACCCAAAACAGAAAACGGGACAGTACGTCACTTTCGCCAGCCGCTTCCACTTTTTAATACGACAATTTTTGGCTTTGTGTAATGCATACGGGTGAAAAGCGACGTGTTTTGTATGAGTCACGCCCTACTGCTACCCCTTCTTCCATTATGTCTCCCGCCCTGGAGGATGAGTGGTCTACGTTCCTCCTCTTCCTGAAGCAGAGTGAAGGACCCAGGTAGCCGCTGGGAGGGTGGTGACCCCCTAGACCCAGTAGCTATACTTAGTGTCCTCGTCACCATTTGGTTACCATTTGGTCCGGGAGACATCTCCCGTCACGCAGGGTGCAGTCGCACCTCCACAGATCTCCAGTATCATCTCTTGATACTGGTAATGGCTCAAAAAGGCCACCACTTACGGGCTATTCATGCCCGTGCCACCTCTTGGGTGGCTTAATCTTTATCAATCCATCAGTGTCCTCGTCTTCAACGTCGATACCCGTGGAGGACAATCTGTCCTACGCTTCCGGCAGGAGACCAGGGAAAGATGTCTGCTGCACTATAGGTTCTGTGGGTTGAGAGTCTATTCAGAAAAAAAAAAACGGATTATCGTTCGAAGGACCATCATCGATATAGTTGATATGGAGACGAGTCACTATTACCATACTCTAGTTCTTAGTTCTAAATAGTGTGAAAAAAAATTCACTTCTGTGCGCAGTGGCGTTTCAACACGTCACCAGCCATGCAATGTCTATATAAGAACATAAGAACATAAGAACAAAGGTAACTGCAGAAGGCCTATTGGCCCATACGAGGCAGCTCCTATTCTATAACCACCCAATCCCACTCATATACTTGTCCAACCCGTGCTTGAAACAATCGAGGGTCCCCACCTCCACAATGTTACGCGGCAATTGGTTCCACAAATCAACAACCCTGTTACTGAACCAGTATTTACCCAAGTCTTTCCTAAATCTAAACTTATCCAATTTATATCCATTGTTTCGTGTTCTGTCCTGTGTTGATACTTTTAATACCCTATTAATATCCCCCCGGTTATGTCCATTCATCCACTTGTAAACCTCTATCATGTCACCCCTAACTCTTCGCCTTTCCAGTGAATGCAACTTAAGCTTTGTTAATCTTTCTTCATATGAAAGATTTCTAATTTGGGGAATTAACTTAGTCATCCTACGCTGGACACGTTCAAGTGAATTTAAGTGAATTATATGACGTCATTCAACTGTTTGAGCCAACATCTCGCGTTCCTTGAGACGAGAGTTAAGTAGTCATTTACCTCTCTCCAGTGATGTATATATTACATTCTTGAATACAATAAGTTTGTTGAGAGTGAGGTTAGAACTCGCGACGGAGGGGAGGAGTGGCAGGTGCTGACGTCAACCCCGGCGGACGCTGGAACGTGTTCTGACCTGAGGGAGGACACGCCTCACACCGATGCTGCTAACTCATATACCCGCAGGTACACCCTCCCACCCAGCACACAGCCCCGCTCCTGTGCCAGGTAAGTCCACTACGGGCTCACCATAGCCCGTGCTATTTGGAACTTTTTGTTCCCAGTAGCTGAATCTAAGACAACAACCCTCCCACCGTTCCCAAACTCTCCCCACACACATAACACTATGTGTAGTGTGGCGGACCTCTCACTGTGTTCGTGGAGGATAGACGGAAATATATATATGCTAATTAGCAATGTGAATGGTTCACAGAAATCACAATAACGTGATATATCAAATGAAAAAATCCAAAAAGGTCCGTGATGAGGGTTCGAATCTATGTGTTGAGTGTTCCCAGTCGCGTCGCTGGTGAAAACTAAACTAAACAACGACTCCATTATACAACAGGACTCTTGTATGATGGAGCCCTGTTGTATTTACCCCCCCCCCTCTCCCCTAAGTCTCACATTCCCAAACCCTTATTTACCCTTATACAGACAGACAACTTGTTACATGTATCGGGAGGTACATCGCCCTCTACTACATCTCTTGGTGCACCTTGAAAGAATCTCAACACCTAAAGGACATATAACTGTTAATGAAAAAGTTCAACGCTCAGTAGGAAAAATGCATCCCAGAAATGTCAGCTCTCATTCCAGGAACGGTTGAGGGCCGCTGGAGGACTATCAACACCACAAACCAGGCACAACAGGGCTGATATCATAGAGATCCTTTAAAATACATAACAAACTCGGAAGATTTTAATCCAGATTACTGATAATCAAACGACACATCAGAAAATGGAGAAACAACGGTCGATCCGTCCTGGGACCATTATCATGTATGTGTTACAATAACCTTGATATTCCTATTACTAACACATTTCATTGAAACGATTCCTAATGATCATAGAGTAGTACTATGTACCACTCTCTCAATTCATATTATCGTTACTGAAATTGTGCTATAAGCTGTAGTTTTGTTCTGCGCAGTTATACACATAATCTGCTGGAGCATCCCTTTTTGAGTACTGTCCTCATCTTTATGCATTAGTATTGAAATATTGTGTGTGATAGATGCGAAGGTATCGTGTCTCCAGCAGTGTCCCGGGAGTAGGATGTGTGTGATAGATGCGAAGGTATCGTGTCTCCAGCAGTGTCCTGGGAGTAGGATGTGTGTGATAGATGCGAAGGTATCGTGTCTCCAGCAGTGTCCCGGGAGTAGGATGTGTGTGATAGATGCGAAGGTATCGTGTCTCCAGCAGTGTCCCGGGAGTAGGATGTGTGTGATAGATGCGAAGGTATCGTGTCTCCAGCAGTGTCCCGGGAGTAGGATGTGTGTGAAAAGATGTTATTGATCTTCACGTTGGTTAGGCTGCTGCGTCACTTGCAACCTTATGCTGTCTTAGTTCAATTTTGTCAGTATATCTTTGTCGTTGTATATATCCTGTCAGTGATTTTATGGTTAAATGTATCTTGTTAGTGTATTTATCTCTATATGTATACTGCAGTGTATGTCTATATATATTATTAAATATGACCGAAAAAGTAAGATTAATAATTCTAACACGAATTTTCTCAATATTTCTTATGTTTCTTTTCACTGTTGATGGTAATTGAAAAATCAATTCTCCAAAATTCATTTTTATTTCTAGTCTGACGCGACACTTGAACGCGTTTCGTAATAACTTATTACATTTTCAAAGACTTTAGTTTACACACACACAACTATAACCTGCAAACACTAAACAGAGTTTAAACGGCTTTCATTTTATACCTGCATTTGGGTGAAGTGATATGTTACAACAGTTTTGGATGAGGTGAAAACAAACTTTCAACACAAGACAGAACATGAAACAATAAGTATAATATTGGGTAAGTTAAAGGGAAGAATGGAAGTAACTACAAAGGGCCTATTGGCTCATTTCTTGATGCTTCTATATTTTTGCGGAGTCTTGAAGTGGGTAGAATATAG